>NC_077231.1:28370107-28432607 GCF_027887165.1 Monodelphis domestica | reverse complement strand
CTCTGATCTCTTTTGTAAACATATTGGGTAGTGGTATTGTTGGGTCAAAGGGCCTGCATAGTTTTATGGTCCTTTGAGCCTAATTCAATATTTCTCTACAGAATGGTTTAGTCAGCTCAGAGTTTAACAAACAGCATTCCAATTTTTTCCACAACCACTCCAAAACTTGTTGTTTTCCTTTTTGATTATTTTCAATTTGATAAGTATAAGTTGGTTTAATTTGGTTTTCTCTAATTAATAGTGATTTGAAGCATTTTATATATGACTATAAATAGTTTTAATTTCTTCCTCTGAGAATTACCTATTCATATGCTTTATCAATTTTCCAATTGGAGAATGTATTATATTCTTCTAAATTTGACTTAGTTCTTCATATTTTTAGAAATTAAGCTTTTATCACAGAGAATGGTTATAATTTTTTTTTGAATTTTGTTGAATCCCTTATAATTTTGGTTGCATTGGTTTTCTTTGTACAATTTTTTTATTTAGTTTAATAAAATTTATCCATTTCATTTTTTATAATGTTCTCTATGTCTTATTTGGTCAAAAATTCTTTCTTTATCTAGAGATCTAACACATAAACTTTTTCATGTTCCCCTAATTTGTTTTTGGTGTTATCTTGTGGAGGAGAGAATTAACAATGCATGCAAAGGACATCAGCTGTCAGTCAAAATGAGATTCCATTTGGAATGTGACTGGGAGAAAGTTAGAGTCAAGCCAATGGCTGAACTGGACTGAGGGGCTTTTGGTTTCTGGCTGAGGTGAAGGAAAGAAGCTATTTGTATCTCTTGAACTGATTGGCAGAAGAAGAAAGAAGACAGACAGTTGTCCTCATATCTCTTTGTTTGACTCTGTTTCACAAGAGTGACTGGATTGCTATTTCTCCCAATATCCTCCAAACCAAGGCTCCCTGTAGAGAATAGGGATATCCTACCCCTCTTACCTTATCCTTCATACTTTCCTGTCTTCCCCAATAAACCCTTACTTGAGTTAAAGAAAAGAGTATTTTCTCTAAAGCATCATAGTTCACACTGAGTGAAACTAAAGAAAGGGGGGAGGGAAAGCTGAATAGCTTCTGAAAAGGGGAGGAAGAGATATTGAAAGGGGGGAGGAAGGGAAAGATAAAGGGAGGAGGGTAGGCAAACTTGATCCATTAGTCATTTAGTATTCAAATCAATTACACCCCTGAAATAGTATCTATTATAAGCTTTAATACCAAGTATCCATTTCTAGTATCCTGTTTTATTGTGTATGATTTGCTCTATGCCTAGTTTCTTCCATATTTTTTTCTAGTTTTTCCAGGAGTTTTTGTCAAATAATGAATTCTTTCCCCAAAAGCATGGGTTTGGGGTTTTATTGATGGAAAAGTTACTAAGGACATTAATTGCCATGTGCTGATTATTGAACCTAATCCATTGATCTCTATTTCTTAGCCAGTACCAGATTGCTTTAAGAATTACTACTTTGAGAATAGGTATGGTTAGGTTTCCTTCCTTCTTGTTTATTTAATCAATTCTCTTGGCATTCTTGGCCTTATGCTTCCAGAAGAAAAATGTTTTTTTTTTCCTAGTTATATGAAACAAATCTTTGGGTATTTTGATTAGTATGGCAATGAATAAGTAAATCAATTTAGGCAGGATTTTTCTTTTTATTATATTGATTTGGCCTATCTATGAGTAATTAATGTTTTCTGATTGTTAAGCTATGACATTATTTCTGTGAAGAATGTTCTGTAACAGATGCTGGGTTTGTTTTGATACATATATGCTCAAGTATTTCTTTTTCATTGCAAAGTTATTTTGAATGGAATTTCCTTATCTATCTCTTTCTATTGGACTTTGTAGGTGGTAAATAGAAATGCTGATGATATTTGTGGATTTATTTTGTATCCCGCATAAGTAAGACATAATCAAAGGTTGAGTTAGAAACTGTAGGCAAGGAGGTGTTGTTGTTTTTTTCAGGAATTTAGTTTTATTAGATTTCTCCTTATATTTTTATATTCCCTCTTTTCCTCTCTCTGGTAATCCCCGAAAGCCCATCTAAAAAAATTATCTTTGGAAGTGATCATTCCTGATAGGCATCTATTCCTTCCAATGTTATCATAATTATTCTGTACATTCCTATCTCTATGTTTCCATGTTTTCTCCCTTAACTAGATATTAAACTCCTTAAGGGCAGACATTAGGATTTGAATCCCAGCATCCAGCACATTGCCTGGCATTTAATAGATATTTTATAAAGATTTCTCACATACATCCACTCTTTTGGACTCCCATTACTATCAGTCTGATTAAAGTTTTCATTATTTCTTACTTAGTGTATTGATCAATCTCTCAACACATCTACTGATATTTCATGGTTCCAGAATAATTCCTCTAATGCAAAGCTATGATCATATCATTCCTTGATAAAAACAAACAAACAAACAAACAAATAAAAACTCATAGATCCCCAGTGCCTACCACAGATTTAAGGATATACTCTGAACAAATTGAAGAACAAATATACCTGTTCTTTCAGAACATATACTATGTCCCTTTCCAGTGCCTTATTTAGTCATAATCACCTTCATCAACCCTACACAAACAGTTATTTTTGGGTACCCACTCTAATTTCTTCCTGACTTTTCTTAGTTTATTTAAAATTCATGTAATTCAGGCTTTTTATTGTCCTCCATTGGACTGAGATGTTATTTAGCTCCATAGAAGTGTCAATGAGATCCAATAATCATAATCAACAAAATCGTCAATTATTGTGAATATTTTGGGACAGCTTAGTGGTTATGGGGTTGTAAACCAGAATTCTATGACTCTACTCTCATTGATGATTTTACCTATAGCATTTGTACTAAACTAAAGTTCTCTCACATAGACACACAAAGTCCTCCATCTAAGTTTTTTTTTCTTTTCAATCCATCAACAAATAAACTAATGATAATTCAGATCATGTCCCTTCTTACTAAGGGAATTGAGGGGATTAGGATAGCAGCCTAGCTAAGGAGCATAGACCTGGCAGCCTGGCCAGAAATTTGGAGATCCAATATATTTGCTCCAGCTGTCCAGGAAGTTTAGAACTCAGAGTAAACCCAGCCCAACTAAGCTGAACTCAATCCCATCAAAAGTCTCCAGAACACAGGGAATCCCAGGTTCCCCACCAATCCTCATTGACTGCTGGACTTTAAGCCAATCAAAAGCCTCCAGAGGACAGGGAAGCTCAAACCCCCAACAACCCTCCCCCAGAGACTACACCAAAAGATCTTCTGTTAAAGTTCCAAGAGGGGAGACTGATAGAAGTGCCCAAAAAACAAACAAAAAAAAATTAGAGGAAAAAGAGCACAGCCAAATATGGGGAGTAAAGAAGGGGTGAATTTGAGCAAACAACAGAAAAAGAAGAAAGAAACTACAATAGACAGCTACTACTCAGCAAATGGAACAGAGGGGGAGAGATCAGCAAACAATAAACCAGAAATCCTAGAGAATTGGATACAGGCTGTGGAAGAACTCAAAACACAACTAAGAGAGGCTGAAGACAATTGGGAAAAGAACTTAAGAATTAAGATAAGTCATCTGGAAACAGAGGCACTTGAACTAAAATGAGAAAATAGTGTCTTGAAAGCCAAAATCAACCAGCTGGAAAATGAGGCAAAGGAGATGAAAGACGAGGTAAAGAGGATGAAAGATGATCTTCAAAGAAAATCAGACAAGAAGGAAAAAGACGAGCAAAAAGCCAGAGATGAAATCCAATCTTTAAGAACCTGAATAAAACAACTAAAATCAAGTGACCTCACAAGACAGCAGGACACTATAAAACAAAACAAAAAGAATGAAAAAAATTGAGGAAATGTGAAGCATCTCATTCACAAAACAGATGATTTAGAAAATCGTTCAAGAAGAGACAATTTAAGAATAATTGGACTACCAGAAGACCATGACAAAAGAAATAGCCTGGACATAATACTAGAGGAAATTATCCAGGAAAACTGTCCTGAGATCCTAGAACAAGAGGGGAAAGTGGAGAATGAAAGAATCCACAGATCACCCCCTGTATTTAATCCCCAACTGACAACACCAAGAAATGTTATAGCCAAATTCAAAAACAATCAGATGAAAGAAAAGATATTACAAGCTGCCAAGAAGAAGCCATTCAGATACCATGGAAACAGGGTGAGGTTAACACAGGATCTGGCTGCATCCACACTGAAGGACTGAAAGGCATGGAATATGATATTCCGGAAAGCAAGGGAACTAGGTCTACAACCAAGAATAAAATACCCATCAAAACTGACTATATTCTTACAGGGGAAAGTATGGTCATTCAACACAATGGAAGAGTTCCAAGCATTCATAAATAAAAGACCAGACATGAACAGAAAATTTGATGTCCAACCACAGAACTCAAGAGAATCATCAAAAGGTAATTAAAAAGAGGGGGAAAAGAACAACAACAACAACAAAAATTTTTGAAGAGACTCAATAAGTTAAAATGATATGTATCCCTATAAGAAAAGAGGTCATTGGTAACTCTTAAAAATTGTTGCTATCACCTGAGCAGCTAAAAGAATTACACTCATATGGAACAGTGACAAACTGTATAGGATGAAAGGACAAGATATAAAAAGGTATATAGATATATGCATGCACAAATACATATACATGTATATGTATATACATATACATGACTAGAGCTAAAAAAGAAAAGAGGTTATGACTAAAAGAAATGGGAAAAGAAAAAAATGGGGGTAAATTTATATGTCACAAAGAAGCTCATGGCGGGAGGGGGGAGAACATCGATACACTGGAAGGGTAAAGAGGTTGGAGATAGGAAATACTCAACTCTTATGTACTTTGAAACTGACCCAAAGAGGGAAGAATAATCCAATCTATTGGGGAAGAAATAGATTTGTGCCCTAGAGGGGAGTAGAAGGGTAAAAAATGGACTGGTGGGGAGGGAAGCAGTACAAGGAAGGGAGAGGGTGGGGGGAAATTTAAAAAGACTACAGGGGAAAATAAGGGAGGGAATAAGAAGTGAGGGGGGTAGAAAGGGAAGTAAAATAAGGGGGGGACTAGGGGGACTGACTATAAACAAATATTGGTACAGAAGGAAATAGTGAAAGAAGAAAAGGCAGGACCAGGAGCAGAAATCAAAATCCTGGGAAATATACAGCTAGTAATCATAACTCTTTATGTGAATGGAATGAACTCACCTATAAAATGCAAGTGAATAGCAGAGTGGATTAGAATCCAACACTCTACCATATGCTGTCTGCAAGAAACACACATGCGGAAGGTAGATACGCATAGGGTGAAAGTAAGAGGATGGAGCCAAATCTATTGGGTATCAAATGATAAAAAGAAAGAAGGAGTAGAAAATATGATATCAGACAAAGCCAAAGTAAAAATAAATCTAGTTTAAAGAGATAGGGAAGGTAATTACATCTTGATAAAAGGCAGTATAGACAACGAGGAAATATCTGTACTCAATATGTATGCACCAAATGACAGAGCATACAAATTTTTAAAGGATGAACTAGAGGAGCTCAAGGATGAAATAGATAGAAAAACTATTCTAGTGGGGGTTCTGAACCTTCCCCTATCTGAACTAGATAAATCAAATAAAAAAATAAAGAAGAAAGAGGTGAGAGAAGCCAATGAAATCTTAGAAAAATTAGAGTTAGTAGACATATGGAGAAAAATAAATAGGGACCAAAAGGAATACACCTTATTTTCAACAGCACATGGTACATTCACAAAAATTGACCATGTACTAGGGCACAAAATCATTGCAAACAAGTGCAAAAGGGGAGAAATAATAAATGCAAACTTCTCAGACCACAATGAAATAAAAATAATAATTAGTAAGTATACATGGACAGATAAATCAAAAATTAATTGGAAATTAAACAATATGATTCTCCAAAACCAGCTAGTTAAAGAACAAATTGCAGAAACAATTAATAACTTCATTGAAGAAAATGACAATGGTGAGACATCCTTTCAAAACCTATGGGATGTAGCCAAAGCAGTACTCAGGGAGAAATTTATATCCTTGAGTTCATATATAAACAAATTAAGAAGGGCAGAGGTCAATGATTTGGGTATGGAAATTAAAAAAAAAACTAGAAAGTGAACAAATTAAAAATCTTCAGATGAAGACTAAATTAGAGATCCTAAAAATCAAAGGAGAAATTAATAAAATTGAAAGTCAAAGAACTATTGATTTAATAAATAAGACTAGAAGCTGGTACTTTGAAAAAACAAATAAAATTGGCAAAGTACTAGTCAGTCTAATTAAAAAAAAGGAAGAAAAAATCCAAATTGACAGTATCCAAGACAAAAAGGGAGACTTTACATGTAATGAAGAGGAAATGAAGGCAATCATTAAAAACTACTATGCCCAATTATATGGCAAAAAATATGGGAATCTAAGTGATATGGATGAATACTTACAAAAATATAAATTGCCTAAACTAAAAGAAGAAGAAATAAATTACCTAATCAACCCCATATCAGAAAAAGAAATTGAACAAGCCATCAAAGTACTCCCTAAGAAAAAATCTCCGGGTCCAGATGGATTCACAAATGAATTCTATCAAACATTCAAAAAACAGCTAACCCCAATACTATACAAACTATTTGACAGAATAAGCCAAGAAGGGGTTTTTACCAAATTCTTTTTATGACACAAACATGGTACTGATCTCAAAGCCAGGCAGGTTAAAAACAGACAAAGAAAACTATAGGCCAATCTCCCTAATGAATATAGATGCAAAAATCTTAAATAGGATACTAGCAAAAAGACTCCAGAAGGTCATCACAAGGGTTATCTACTACGATCAGGTAGGTTTCATACAGGAATGTAAGGATGGTTAGATATTAGGAAAACCATCCACATAACTGACCATGTAAACAAGCAAACTGACAAAAATCACATGATTCTCTCAATAGATGCAGAAAAAGCCTTTGACAAAATATAACACCCATTCCTATTGAAAACACTAGAAAGCATAGGAATAGAAGGGCCTTTCCTAAAAATAATAAACAGCATATACCTAAAACCATCAGCTGCAATTGGTAAACACTCAAAGCCTTCCCAATAAGATCAGGAGTCAAACAAGGATGCCCATTATTTCCTTTATTATTTAATATTGTACTAGAAACACTGGCAGTAGCAATTAGAAAAGAAAAAGAAATTGAAGGTATTAAAATTGGCAATGAGGAGACCAAGCTGTAACTGTTTGCAGATGATATTATGATTTACTTAAAGAATCCAAGGGAATCAACCAAAAAGCTAATCGAAATAATCAACAACTTTAGCAAAGTGGCAGGATATAAAATAAACCCACAAAAGTCATCAGCATTTCTATATATCTCCAACCCAGTTCAGCAGCAAGAATTAGAAAGAGAAATTCCATTTAAAGTCACTTGAGACAATATAAAATACTTAGGAATCTATCTGCAGAGACAAACACAGGAACTATATGAACACAACTACAAAACACTCTCCACACAATTAAAACTAGATCTAAACAATTGGAAAAACATTGATTGCTCATGGGTAGGACAAGCTAACATAATAAAAATGACTATCCTACCCAAATTAATTTACTTATTTAGTGCCATACCCATTGAACTACCAAAAAATATTTTACTGAATTAGAGAAAAACATAACAAAGTTCATTTGAAAGAATAAAGGATCAAGGATATCCAGGGAAATAATGAAAAAAATAATACAAAGGAAGGTGGCCTTGCAGTCCCAGATCTCAAAGTATATTACAAAGCAGTGGCCATCAAAAGAATTTGGTACTGGCTAAGAGACAGAAAGGAGGATCAGTGGACTAGACCTGGGGTAAATGACCTCAGTAAGACAGTATGACAAACCCAAAGACCCCAGCTTTTGGGACAAAAATCCAGTATTTGATAAAAACTGCTGGGAAAATTGGAAGACAGTGTGGGAGAGATTAGGTTTGGATCAACACCTCACACCCTACACCAAGAAAAACTCAGAATGGTTGAATGACTTGAATATAAAGAAAGAAACTATAAGTAAATTAGGTGAACACAGAATAGTATACATGTCAGACCTTTGGGAAGGGAAAGATTTTAAAACCAAGCAAGACTTAGAAAGAGTCACAAAATGCAAAATAAATAATTTTGACTACATCAAATTAAAAAGGTTTTGTACAAACAAAACCTATGTAACTAAAATTAGAAGGAAAGAAACAAATTAGGAAATAATCTTTATAACAAAAACCTCTGACAAAGGTCTAATTACTCAAATCTATAAAGAGCTAAACTATTTGTACAAAAAATCAAGCCATTCTCCAATTGAAAAATGGGCAAGGGACATGAATAGGCAATTTTCAGTTATAAAAATCAAGACTATTAATAAGCACATGAAAAAGTGTTCTAGATCTCTTATAATCAGAGAGATGCAAATCAAAACAACTCTGAGGTATCACCTCACATCTAGCAGATTGTTCAACATGAGAGCAAAGGAAAGTAATTAATACTGGAGGGGATGTGGCAAAGTAGGGACATTAATGAATTGCTGGTGGAGTTGTGAATTGATCCAACCATTCTGGAGGGCAATTTGGAACTATGCCCAAAGGGCAATAAAAGACTATCTGCCCTTTGATCCAGCCATAGCACTGCTGGGCTTGTACCCCAAAGAGATAATAAGGAAAAAATGTACAAAAATATTCATAACTGTGCTCTTTGTGGTGGCAAAAAAATTGGAAAATGAGGGGCTGCCCTTTAGTTGGGGAATGGCTGAACAATTTGTGGTATATGTTGGTGATGAAAAACTATTGTGCTCAAAGGAATAATAAAGTGGAAAAATTCCATGGAGATTGGAACAACCTCCAGGAAGTGATGCAGAGTGAGAGGAGCAGAACCAGGAGAACATTGTACACAGAGGCTGACACATTGTGATACAAGAGAACGTAATTTACTTCTCCAGTAATGGGTTTACAATGTCCCTGAACAACCTGCAGCGATCTATGAAAAAAAAAAACAACTATCCTCAAGCAGAGGACAAACTGAGGGAGTAAAAACACTGAAGAAAAGCAACTGCTTGACTACAGAGGTTGAGGGTACATGATGGAGGAGAGATGCTAAATGAGCGCCCTAATGCAAATACCAACAACAAGGAAATTGGTTCAGAGCAGGGACACATGTGATACCCAGATGAATAGCGTGTTGGCTAGGGAAGGGGTGGCAAGGGGAAGGGGGGCAGGAAAAGAAAATGATCTGTTTCCAATGAACAATGTATGAAAATGACCAAATAAAATGTTTTAAAAACTAAAAAAAAATAGTAAGTTGATTTATTGTGTCTTTTATATCTCTTTTGAGAATCATCTAACTTTTATCATGGTGTTTGAAATTATTATTTTTATTCTACAAATGAATCAACAGACTTAAATTTACATTTACATTCTCACATTCACATTCGTAACCATACAATATTAGTGAGTAAATACTTCAATTCAGATGATCTAGTTCAAATTCAAGTACTCTTCCAATTATACTGTATAGGATTCAAGTGGTGCTGTGGATTCTGGATAAGTCGAATATCATAGTCAACATCAAATTGAGCAACCACATACAGTAGCCTGTTAAAGGAATTTTCTTAATTTTTCCTGTCTCTTTAAGAGGCAGGAGAGCAGGATTTCTAAGCAGAGCATAATTGACATGGGTCAGTGAGCCAGAGCTGAAGATTCCATTACCAAGATGAAGAGAGGAGAGATAAGGGAGGAACAGTTGGAAATTAAGGGCTTTTGTCTCAGAGATCTCAAGAGCACAGGTGGTCTTTCTCTTAGTCAAGGGCTACTGACAATTTACTACTGACAATTGGTTGGTAAAAACAGATTGAAGGAGTTTGTGGGTGGTGAATGTCTGCTTATTTAGGAAGATAGGCAGTTAGTGAATCAATTTTAGATAGTGAAGATTATATAGGCTTCGTCTTGCCAGGCACGAAAAACCTGTCCTCAGAAGACATTTAGAGTAGGTTTTTAGAAATTTTAGTTAGGAATAGGAATTTAGGTATAGTCATAGGGTATTAGCATAATAATCTCTCTTACCTCCTTTTCTATTTCCATCTGTACTTCTCAAATTAAACTGTTTTATTCAACAGTTGTCATCAACAGATGACAACAATTTTGTCAATCTCTTACCATTTAACCCTTACAAGCCCTAACATTCAAATCAGTATAGATATTTGTTTATTCAATCTTTTCAGAACTATGGCCTTGGGGATGCTTTTCCATGTCACCATTCTTTAACCTATAACATGTTACATAGAGTATTCAGTCATTCCTAGCATTTTCCACTTGAAGTCAGTACCTCCTTACTTTTGATTTTCCTTATCTAACCCCAAGGTGATTTCTGAGGAAAAATAAGTAAAAGAGTAGAAGATTTCATAAGATCCCTTCCAATCTGTGTCTCTGTGATGAAATCATAGATTGCCAGAATCAGGAAAATTAATGCTTCAGAAAGAATATGGCTATAAAAATATGTCATATAAATAGCTTCAGTGTATATATATATATATATATGTATATATATATATATACACTGAAGCTATTGCCATGCCATATCTGTGCAATTCTATATCTATATATTTCACATGAAATATACATATTTGTGCCTACATGTGTACATGTATAAAGGTATGTAGAACTACATGCATGTTTTGTTCATGTATTATACCAACATATGTGTATACATGCCCCAAACCACCCCACTCTGAATCAGCAGAGAAGAATAAATCAAATTGAGATCCAAATTGACAGGACTGAAACTACTCAACAAAAATAATCTTTTTGATTCCTATATTTGTCCCTCTCCTAGAACTAGAAGGCTGGAGAGTGGAACAAAAGCTTTCCAAAGCCATAGGGGGCACAAAACTTTCCAGGTAGACAATTTCCATCAATAGCTCTGTCTTGTTTCAATTCTATTCAATATCATGTTCCCACTCTGAGTCTTCTATCTCCAACTCTACTTTTCAGGCTCAGGTTATAGATTATCTTTTCCTTTAAGAACAAGGAATACCTTGTTTTCTTGTTTGTAATCCCAGGGCTTAGTACAGTGCCTATTGCACTGGTTGTTATTCAATCATTACAGTCATGACCCATGTAGTGTTTTCCTGGCAAAAAAGAATGGGGTGGTTTGCCATTTCCTTCACCAGCTCATTTGAGAGATAAGAAACTGAGGCAAACAGTGTTTAGCAACTTTCCCAGATTCACACAGCTGGTAAGTGTTTGAGGCCAGATTTGAACTCATAACGATAAGTCTTCCTAATTCCAATCCTAGGGCTGAATCCACTGCCCTACCTAGCTGCCTCAGGTAGCACTTAGTTGATACCTAATTATTTAATTGGAATGAAAACACTAGCAGTGAGAAAATATTAACAGGACAGAAAGTAGGATTTGAGCTTATTTTATTTCCCTTTCTATTGATCAGAAATTGTTCATTTAATAATTCACTCTAGAATTTTGAGTGCAAACTAGGTTTTAGTTAGCTTGGACCCTGGTTCTCTTTAATAAAGGCTTAGCATCCAATAAAATTTGTCAATTAAGTCTATTTTATTTCTTCATCTTGGGCAGCATCAACTAAACCTTATCACTAATAATAGGAAAGAAAATAGTGCAAATTCTCAAAGCATTTAATAGTCAAAAAAGCCCTAGATCTAAAGTCAGAGAACCTGGATTCCAATCCTATTTACTACCTGTGTGCTTTTGAACAATTCTCAGTATCCTGATTTGCAGAATAAGAACCCTTGAGATCTCTTTCAATTCCAGAATTATGATCTTATGATAAAGTATGACATATTATTATTGAAACAAGTATTTTGGAGGTCTGCCTACAATGGAGAGAGGGAGGAAGATGACTCATTAAACCTGGGACAGATGTGGGCAGTAACCTCTACCTCCTACCCCATCCCACACACATCTCAGCTTTTCCAGATCAAGAATAAGAGAGGAAATGTGATGCAATGCTTGATTTATCACATGACACACACCATTGAGCACTTAGGCCAGTGCTTTTGTTACCATTTTCCTGTCTCTGGGGACACTATCCTAACTGCCTGTTAAAACCTTTTCATCAAGGTTAATTACATTGCAGAGCCATTAGTGACTTTTGAACTTACATCCCTAAGGGTCCTTTTGTTTGTGCAGTAACTGATCCCCATGCACCCACAGTAGACTGAACAGATCAGACAAATATCCTCACTTGTTGTCATATGATTTGGAGGGATACATATCTCCCTACCCAGACAGGTTGGGTATTTTTCTTTGTCACAAATAGAGGCAGATCTTCACATTCCCATCTCTCTTTAGTTGTCTAATATTCTTTTTTTTAGTTATCTGGAACACATGGAAATATTATTCACATTTACAGTGAGGCAGGATCTTTTATTCATTTTATTTTAGATCTAAGGAAGGTATTCAGAAGCCTTTAGCATTCTGGAAAGATAGGAAGTTAGGAGAATTCTGTCCTGTCCAGTCTCTGCCTAGGAGCATGTCATTGTAGTTACTCAAGACAGTATGACTAGAAATTCACATGCACATCTTCTTGTATTCATCAGTGGTCATTTTTGCTTCACACCAGGGATGGTTGTTGTTAAGTTGCCCACTAGGGCCATGAAGAAGAATCAGAAAAGTAAGTATAAAATATTTTTCCACCATTTTTTCTCTTTCAAAAGCTATGAATGTAAAAAGATAGGACCATGTATTTTATGATAGAAGTTCAAAATCTAGTACTTAATTAGTATGCAGAAGAATCAAATTTCTAGCTTGATTTAAAAAAAAGACTCAGGTTCAAGTCATGCCCTTCTTGTTTTTTTTTTCTTTTTTGTGGTATGTAGGTGTTTATAATTCAGTTAGTTTCAAATCACAGTTCTGCTGCTTAATATGTTTATAATGTTAGGGAAATAACTTCACCCTTCTAACCCATGTCTTCACTACAGGTTAAATAAAGAGATGAGAATAAATGACCTCTAGATCCTTTAAAGTCGGTTATTCAAACAATTTTTTCCGTTTTCTATTTATCAGTGCTTTGTCTAGAGGTGAACATTCACAAATTATTCTTCAAATATTAATTCCATAGATGTATGCAATGATCTTTCTCACTCTTCCTTATTTCATGTAGGTCTTTCCAATTTTTAAAAATTAACTTGCTAATCATTTCTTTTGGCACAGTAGTATTCCATCACAATCATATGCCACAATTTGTTCAGCCATTCTCAAATTGGTGGGCATCTCCTCTATTTCCAGTTCTTTGCCACCACAGAGAGAGCTGCTCTAGTAGGTTCTTTTTCTTTTTCTCTGATCTCCTTGAAAAATAGACCTAGTTTTATAACTCTCTGGACAAAATTCCAAATTGATCTCCAAAATGTTTAGATCAGTTCCCAGTTCCACTAACAGTGGATTGGTGTTCCTATTTCCCATATTCCCTCCAACATTTGTCATTTTGCCCTTTTGACATTTTAGTCAGTCTGATGAATGTGAAATAATATCACAGAATTATTTTTGTTTACATTTCTGTAATCAGAAGTGATTAATAGTGATAGACATATTTTAAAATATCTGCTCTATATAAAGCACCACCGTAGGTTTTAGAATGACAAAGAAAAAAAGACTAAACAGTCCCTTTTCTCAAGGAGTTTGCTTTCTACTGGAAGATACAATATTAACACACAAAAGTAAATATAGTATTATTTGAGTAAGCACTAACTAGGGGATATCAAAGAAATCCCTGTTGATTCCCTTTCTGAAGTTTCCCATAGTAAATATTAATTTCTTTCATGGAATGCCATTGTGAAGGCTCAAAATCCCCAGTGGAAATAATAGATGTGGCACAATTTTCAGATCTTGCTTAAGTTGTATAAATGCCTTGTCCTTTCTGTAAAGTCAGGGTACTCTTTGCTCCCAAACCTTCTCCAAAGGCACTCAACATTGTGTGAAATTCAAGTTTAGAAATTGCAAACACTCCTTGGATTAGTTAGACTAAATGATTATGGTTTTGTTTTGCCTGCTTGTGAATTAGCTTGATAGAATCTCTATAGGTAACATCTAGGAAATATAGAGGATCTAGAATCAGAAATATTTGAGTTCAAATCCAGTCTCAGGCACTTTGTAGTCATATGACATAATTGCTTTCTGCTTCAGTTTCCTTATCAGCAAAATGTAGATAATATTATCAAATTTTAAAATATTAAATACTAGCTATTATTATCTGGTTAACTTTATTCAGTTTAAAACTAACAGTTGCACTGACTACAATGGAGTTCATTGAGGACAATGGGGAAAGAACAAAAGGGTAATTTTGGAGTATAGATATTGGCCAGAGAAAGTTGACATGATAGAGGGTGATTCTCTCTCTCTCTCTCTCTCTTTCATGTCTCTGCCTCTGTCTGTCTATCTCTGACTCTTTCCCCTTCCCTTCTCACCTCTACCAGCCGTCTTGCTCTCACTATGTGTGTGTGTCTGTGTATGTGTGCGTGTATGTGTGAGCTCCTAGCAAAATCTTTATTAAAATTCTGGCTTGGGGGCCGCTGGGTAGCTCAGTGGATTGAGAGTCAGGCCTAGAGATGGGAGGTCCTAGGTTCAAATCTGGCCTCAGACACTTCCCAGCTGTGTGACCCTGGGCAAGTCACTTGACCCCCATTGCCTAGCCCTCACCACTCTTCTGCCTTGGAGCCAATACACAGTATTGACTCCAAGACGGAAGGTAAGGGCTTAAAAAAAAATTCTGGCTCATATTTTTTGGCCTTTGGAGCAATTGCTTTTTGGGCAAGCAACATATAAGCATTAAGTTATTGGATATGGGTATTGAATAAAGGATATAGTTTTCACTCAGGGTGATCATTCACTTTGAACCATTAACTACTGAGCCCTAAAATCTCACTCAGCATCTTGTGACTGTCTTAACCCTGGATTCTGTGTAATATGAATTAGATATATTGAAGGAACTGACATCAATTATCTTCATGAAAAGGTTTATTTCCATAAACCCCAGGGGAACACTCTTTTGGGATCTTGATGTAATTTAAAGTAATTTATTTTAAATTTAATTAATTAAATTGAGAATAAACATTAAATTCCATATAATCACAATTAATTAATTGTGTTTCCTGAGAACAATTATTTTTTATTAATTTATGAAGGAAAGTCAATGGACCAAAAAATGTAGATTATTGATTAGGATAATTTGAGTAGCTACAATGTAATTAATTATTATTGAACTGCTATCAATATTGTGGAATTACAGAGGGCTTCTGCCCTAGATTTTAAATCACATTAGGAGACTCAGCAGAAACATAAGAATTTAATGTGGAAGAATGCTTTGAAAGTTTTCAAATTTAAAGAAGAAAGAATAATTATAGGGGACACGGGGAAGATTTTGCTTTGTCTCTCTAGCCAAAGGACTCATATTCAAAACTTAAATACCCAGCATCTGTATGACTTTGAGCAATTCACTTAACTTATAAAACGAGAAGTTTAAACTACATAGCCTCTGAAGTCACTTCCAGATCTATACTAATAAGCCTATGATGAAGCCTAAGCTTCATGTTCAATTTTTATTTCATCATAGACAATATTACTCATAGAAAGAGTCCATCAGAGCAAGGATAGTATGATCTGAGAAAGTGCCTCAAAACTATCTCTTCTACCCAACTTCAACTGCCTCTCATATATTTCATATCACTATTTGTGAGTCATTATTTTCCTTAAAAATATTGTTTATTTTTAACATTCTTTTCATTTTCAATTTTGAGTTCCAAATTTACACCCTCCCTCCCAAACCCATTGAGAAGGAAAGCAATTATGAGTATGAAATCATGCTAATATTTCTTATATTAGCCATATCACAAAAAAACCTAAAGGAAAAAGGTCAGAAAATTATGCTTCTTTATGGATTTAGAGTTCATTAGTTCTCTCTCCAGGGTGGATAGAAATTTTCATTATGAGTTCTTTAGAATTGTCTTAGATCATTGCTTTTAGCAAAGTATCAGTCAATCACAACATTACAACATTGCAATTACTGTGTATGATGGTCTCCTGGTTTTTCTCACTTTATTTTGCACCAATTAATATAGGTATTATATTTTTTTTCCTGAAACCACCTCCGTCCTCATTTCTTAAAGCACAGAGTATGACATCACAATCATATGCCCCTACTTGTTCAGTCATTCATCTAATAGATTTCCAATTCTTTGCCATCACAAAAAGTTGATATAAATATTTTTATTCATATAGATCCATTTCATTTTTCTTTGATCTCTTTGGGATACAGATCTAGTAGTAGTATCCCTGGATCAAAGGGATTGAACTGTTTCATAGCCTTTTGGGCATAGTTTAAAATTTTCTCCAGTATGGTTGGAATGGACAGCTAAGTAGAACATTGGATAGAAAGCATATATCTCTGAGTTAACATTTGGCCTTAGGCATTTACTAGCTGTGTGACCTTGGGGAAATCACTTAATTCTGTTTGCCTCTGTTTCCTCATCTGTAAAATGAGTTGGAAAAGGAAATGGAAAGCCATTCCAGTAATCTTTGCTGAGAAAACTCCAAATGAAATCACAAAGAATTGAATGCAGCTAAAATGACTGAAAAAAATGACTGGACCAGTTTACAACTCCATCAACAGTTTATTGATGACCCATTTTCTTCATTCCCTCTGGCATTTATTATTTATGATATATATGAGATGGTACTTCAGAGTTGTTTCAGTTTGCATTTCTCTTATGGGTAGTGATTTAGAGTATTTTTTTAAATATGGCTAAATAAAGATAACCTTGATTTCTTTTTAAAACTGCTTGCATATATCCTCTATTAGGAAATGTCTCTATTTTTATAAATTGCACTCCCCAGATTTTTGAGAAATGAAGACTTTATCAGATAAACTTGCTATAAAAATTTTTGATATTATTTCATTGTCTATGTTGCCTTTTAGCAAAATGTAGTTTCTTTAATTATTTCTTCTAAATATATGTTTTTGTTTTTGTTTTGTATGAGATCATGATGACTATCCTTCCCTTTTTTACTTTTGTTGAATGAACTATAATAGATTCTGCTCCAGCCCTTTATTTTAACCTAATATGTGCCTTTCTTTTTCATGTGTGTCTTTTGCAAATAACATATAGTTAATTTATAAACCATTGTGCAATAAACTTCTGTTTTATGGGTTATCCAATTCACATTTAATTTTGATTACCAGAGTATTTCCCTCCATCCTATTTTCTTCTGTTTCTTCTTCTTTTTATTCTGCCCTTCAAAAGTCTGTTTTGTTTCTCACAACTTTTTCCCTTTAATCTACCCTCCCTTTTCATTCTCTTATCCCTTTTTCCTTCTATTTCCCTATTGGATAAGATAGATTTTTGTGCACAACTGAATATATATATATATATGTATATATAAACACATATAATATGCATATAGATAAACATGCTGAATAATGTATATTATAGGTATATTCTATAATATTGTGTGCATATATGTATGTACATGTATATGTGTATATGTACACATATATCTATACAAAAATTCCTTCTTTTAGCTAATTTTGATAAGAGTAAGGTTCAAGCATTGACTACCATGCTCTCTGTCATTTTCTTCTCCACTACAACAGCTCCAACTTGTGTGACTCTTTTATGTGAGCAAATTTTCCATTCCACCTCCCCTTTCTCTTTCCCCAATGCATCCCTCTTTTACACATTTTTCTTCTTTTAGAGATTATTACAACACAATTCACATTTATGTCCTCTATCTTGAAAATTTCTTCTGACTTAGTAATAATTGTAAAATAATAATGACTTCTAAATACTTTAATAATGATAACTCTAAACACTAGATCATTTATCTCACTGTACAGTGATCCTTAGAACAGGGATTCTTAACTTGTAGTATGTGAATTTGGTTTATTAAAAACATATTTTAGTAAGTATAATTCAAAATTGGTTGATTTTGTAATCCTATGTGTTTTATTTTATGGGCTTAAAGACATAATTCTAAGAAGGGATTCCCAAGTTTCACCAGAATTCCACAGTTCATGACACATAAAAAAAGATTCAGAACTCCTGCCATACGAAAAGAATAATAGCAGTTTTTCTGAAACCACCCTAGTCCACATTTTTTAAAGTGCAACAGTATTCCATTCCATCATATACTACTGCTTGTTTAGCCATTTTCCAATTATTGAAAATCCCATCAATTTCTAAATCTTTGGCACCACAAAAAGAATAGATAGAAATATTTTTGTCCATATGGGTCCTTTTTAAAAAAAGATCTCTTTAGGGTTCAGATCAATTTGTAGTATTGCTGAATCCAAGACTAATGCACAGTTTTATAGCCCATTGGGCATCATTCCAAATTTATTTTCCAAAAATGGTTGGACCAATTTACAACTCCACCAACCACTACACTAGTGCATCCACTACAGTCTCTCTACTCTGGAGGTAGACATGTGTAGAGTTTTGTCCTCTGGCGCCTGACCTCTTAGAAAACTGATCATACTTCTTTTCTCTCACTCTTTGATTTGCTAGATTTCTACCAGAGTACCCCAGAGAAGACCAAAGTTTTGGTCTGGATAATATCTAGAGTGTCCCAAAAGAAGTACAAAAGTACTTAATGAAATGTAACTCAGTCATGGAACAGATATTTATTTCCTCCCCATGAAAAAAAAATGCTGAACACAAAAGAGGTTTACATTGATAGAAAGTTAAATACCATTAATAAGTACTGTTAGACTCTTCTGAAAAGTTAAGACAAACATCACAATATAAAAGTTTGTAAAATTGCTAAAAGGGGAATGTCATATTTCATTGAATCCTCTTAATTCCATCTCTTGCAGGAAGCCAAAATAGATCTTAGTATTCCATAGGTTAATGGTCATCCTATACGAGAATCATCAAGGTAGTTGACAGGGACACCTTCCTGAAGGACTAAAGACCAAAGGCCCCTGTGGCTCTCAGACTTATAAAATCAACTCCAGCCCTGGACACATGCATCACAACATTACTGTTTAGTCACCTACACTCAGAAATGGAAACACTAAGCAGGAAACTAATTCAGGGGTCTAAAGCCAATACTCATGTCTTAGAGCTATCATTACTGAAGGGTTGAAGAGCTGAATTAGTGAACATGGTTAGGAAGAAAATCCAGGGCAACTCTGTTTCAATATGTGTTGTTTCAGTAACAACAGGGATTGCCTTTACCAAATTTCTATTAAAACTCCAACAAAAAGACAAGGAATTTTGTATAGAACAATGATGACAATGATTACTCTTCCTCCTTCTACTAGCACAAAGAAGGATAATAATGATAATAACAGTATGTCATATATCTCTAACCGTATAAAGTACTACCTATTCAACAATACCTTGAAGGAGTAATAGTAGCAATGGGAGCAAGCATGGTAGTGGTGGCTGTTCATGGTAGTAGAAGAATGTTTAAGTGAAACTTCCCCTTCATACACTGTATTCTTCTGAGAGCAACAACAAATGTACATGGTTTCTTGTCAACTATGAGTAGAAAATTTACATGAGTAATTCAAGAAGATTTTCCATTCAGATCTCTGTTTCCAAACTTTTTTTTGTCACTCCACAGCTCCAATTCAATTTCTTTCTTACTTTGTCATAAAGGTCCTTCAACTATCAGAAATCAAGAATGAGAAACTACACTGGAATAACATTATTCATTCTAAAGGGACTCACAGATGACCCACAGCTACAGGTCCTACTTTTTGTGTTTCTGTTTTTCACTTATATTTTGAGCATAATTGGTAACTTGACAATCATCGCCCTCACGTTGTTGGATCCTCACCTTAAAACTCCCATGTATTTTTTCCTCCGCAATTTTTCCTTCCTAGAAGTATCATTCACAACTGTCTGTATTCCCAAATTCCTCTATAGCATGTCAACTGGGGACAATACTGTGACCTATAATGCTTGTGCCACCCAGTTATTTTTTGTCATCCTTCTGGGTGCAACAGAGTTTTTTCTTTTGGCTGCTATGTCCTATGACCGCTATGTGGCCATATGTAAGCCTCTTCATTATACAACTATCATGAATAACAAAGTTTGTACCACATTTGTGCTTTGTTGTTGGTTCGCTGGATTGATGATTATCCTTCCACCACTCAGCTTGGGCCTCCAGCTAGAATTCTGTGACTCAAATGTCATTGATCATTTTGGCTGTGATGCATCCCCCATTCTACAGATCACTTGCTCTGATACACAGTTCATAGAAAAAATGATATTAATATTTGCTATCTTGACATTAATTATCACTTTGGTGTGTGTGGTCCTGTCCTATACATATATCCTCAAAACAATTCTGAGATTCCCCTCTGCCCAGCAAAGAAAAAAGGCCTTTTCCACTTGTTCCTCCCACATGATTGTTGTCTCCATCACCTATGGCAGCTGCATTTTCATCTATATCAAACCTTCTGCAAAGGAAGGAGTGGCTTTGAATAAGGTGGTGTCAGTGCTCACAACTTCAGTTGCCCCAGTGATGAACCCCTTCATTTATACCCTCAGAAATAAACAAGTGAAACAAGCCTTTAGGGACTCAGTAAAGAGGATTGTTTTTCTCTCAAAAAAATAAGAGATTGCCATGATTGAGAGGTTGAGCAATAAGAGAAAATATGAACAATTATTGTTTATATGTTTTCTGGATCTCCTGTATTATTTTTCACAATATAACATGTATTCTTCATGGTCAGGAAATTTTTGAATACTCTTTTCCACCCAAATGTGCATACTCCATAAAAGAGAAAAACAATATAAATGCAATTATGCCTATGACTTTTAAAGTACAAGTATGCATAAAATTGAACATTTTTTCATATTCAATAATTTGGTATCTTCACCTGTCAAAGTTATTTTTAGTTAACCCCATTCCTTACTTTATCAGTGGCCAAAGCAAAGAACTGAGTTGAGTAAATTGCCTAGTTTCCAGAAACCAGAGGACTGAATTTTAAAGTGGACAGTGAACCAGAGATCCACTCACATAGACTCTAGCCACTCCTCAGGTTAAAGATTATGAATCAGATTTACTTCTTTCCCTAGAACTGAGTTTAAAGAAACAATTAATCCTGAAGACATGAAATCATACCTCAATCATTCACACCTGGGACAAAGCTAATGCATCTTTCCCAACTATCTGTGACTGGCTTTCCCTTAGTTCCCAAACATTTTTAAACTCAAATACCATTTAGTCCTTTCTCTCCCTTAAATTATATAATCACCTTGCTTTTACAGTTCAGTGGAAATTCACAGTAATTATATTACTATGAGTCTTTCTACATACATGATTGACCCAGGGCAGTTGAGAGTATGGTGTTGTTGATCATAGTCTTCCTAGTCCTGATTAAAGACCTGTTCATAAATATTGGTAGTCTTGATTATTTTTCAAGTTGAAACACCTAATCCCTAATACAGTGTTGGTGAAGTACTGGCAGGCTTGCATAGCCAACACTGTGGAGCTTCGCTGTTCTTCCCTCTTTCTACTGTCAGAGGATATTTTTGCATGCCCCACCCCTCTATCTAGGTGCCGAAAGCTAGCACTTCCTCCCTCTGCTCTTTGGGGTTATGCAGGAGGACTAACAGGCAGCTTGAAATTGCAGTCTGGGCACGTGAACTTGAACACCTCCACTAACGCTGTCCTAATGTATAAAGGCTTTGTCTGGATTAGCAAACTTATTGTGAGCACTCTTAGTTACTATCTCACTGATAGAGTAGAAAGGCCTTTGGCTAGAAAAGACATAAATCTTGGTCTTAATTATATCTCAACCAATAATTACATGTAGTTCTTAGTTTCCTCAGAGATAAAATGAGAAATGTGGACCAGATATTTCAATACAACTGAGAAAATAAAGAAGAGTTAAAAGAGTAGGCACTAAAATGTGCATTGAAAGACTTTACTATGCAGATATATATCTCCCCCAGATTAGCTGCAATAAACTAGAGCTCAGGGACAAACCGCATATATATTTTTGTTCCTATATATTAAAAGGATGTTGCAGAGTGTAAACAACTGAGGTGGAACAATAAGGCAAGATGGAATACCTTACTGAAGGTTCTTGAGCCTAGAAGGATCCTACCATAGACCTCTCCCATTTCCTGCCTGAACTGGGTCTTTGAGGGAGTCCAAGAAATTAGGTTTCTTATAATCTTACTCTGTTCCTTTTCCCTAGCTGAAAAAGAAAAGTAGTATTCTGGTTGAAGATAAGGTAGTACCATCTAGACAAGCCAGCAGCAGAAGGTGATTAAATATTATATCTGTCTATAAAAGATCAAGCCCAAATAATATAGTTAGATACACTCATACAGCAGAGATACCATACTCCAAGAAGAGTCTTGTAGTCAAGTCATTTGTCCACTGCATCTCAGAAACATTAGACAAGGGGTAGAGCAGCTTGCTATATCCTCTCTGGTAACAACTTCCAGACCAGCGCAGTTCAATAACAGATTCTCAGAAGTTAGTTCAGAAGATGATCAACCTGATTAAACTAGCCCGGCAGTGAACTGACCCATATGGACAGGTTGCTATGCCTTATAAAGAACAAGACCAGCAGAGATATCCACCCAGTGAAGACATACCTGGCAATAGTTAAAGGAAATGAGCAACTCATCCTTCCCTTATTCATCCTTGATACTCGGTGCCCTACAGCTAATTTTATGAGGATCATCCAGATAAAGTGAGGACATTGAGACCATGAAGATCCAGTTAAGAATTGCTTTGGCCACATCTGATCCCTACATGCCTGTCTCACTATCACTTTACTACACACTCCAGGCACTTTGCATATTGGAGTAAATGCATTCACACTATTCTTCTTGTCATGTCATTTAAGTAAATGTCAATGCTAACGAACTAAATCTACTAACTGATTGTTAAGAGGAAGCATACTGATAGCCAGTGTTGGAAAGGTAGACACTAACTGATAGGATTCTAAAAATAGTAGTGGACACTCCATGTAGAAGATGATTAGTAAATGTTTGTTGGATATTTTAGGATTATATTTGTCAGTAAAGTGGCTGAAAGCCAGGCAGATCCTGGTAAAATGGGCGAAGTGGGGAAAAAATAGTCTTGATAAGTGGGAGTTTCTTTAAGGGAGATGGTTTTAACAATATTTGTCAGTCTGTAGATGAGGTCAGCTAGGTGGTACAATGGATAGAGTACTAGGCCTGGAATCAGGAAGTCTCATATTCCTGAGTTCAAATCTGGCTTCAGACATGTATTACCTATGTGATCCTGGGTAAGTTACTTAACCTATTTGCCTCAGTTTCTTCACTTACAAAATGAGTTAGAAAAGGAATTGACAAACCATTTGTGTCTTTGCCAAGAAAACTCCAAATGGGTTATGAATATTAAGAAAAGACTAAAATGAGGGAAAATAAGGTGTCATTAGCAGAAGAATATAAATGGTTATGGAACCCAGGATAGATAGTATTTTGATATTGTTTTTTTCAATTACATCATTGTCTCCATGTTGTATGTTGTATTGTTCAAACACTTCAACTTACTTCCCTTTGCATTAATTAATACAGATCTTCCCATATTTCTCTGAATTCCGGACATTACTGAATTCCTTAAGGTACTGTAATTTTGGGGGGACTCACACTCCTTAGGTGGAGAAATGAGGGTTGAAGGCAGTGGGGAAAAAGTTGATGGAAATGGCTTCCTTCACTATTCCCTCCCAGAGACCCTGCATTACTTGAGGGAGACAAAATGGAGCTCTCCCCTCTGTGAGGGCTTGCCCCTTGATGGCTGTACTGGCCTTCAAGGGCAGTGGGGAACTCTTCTCTACAAGGAGAAGTATGTGAGACCTCAATCCAGATATGTGCTGCTTTGGGGCACTCCCAAGCCTCCCCCTCGTGCCTTCTTGAAAACTGGCAATAAGATGGAGTCTGCCAATGGGCTTACTTTCTATATGTAAATAAATGAGATTGAATTTGGTATATGACTTCTTATTTGATTTAGTTTGTGATTGGGGTAATTAATTAATTTTTGATAGAGGTTAAAGAGGTTGTAGGTCACCCTAAATCTTTTTCTAAATGATCTAATTACTGAAGTAAGAGGTTTTCTTGTAGGCTTGGGAGAGATAGAAAAGGGGAGAGCACTGCTCACTAATTGAGTCCAGTATCTCAATAGTTCATTGAATGAAAATCTTTGAAGAAATTAGGTTTCCTGACAGGAACTAGTGATGTTTTAAACAGGAACCCACGATGGTAAGATTTCTGTCAGTGTCAGAAATGAAAAGGCCCTGAGAAACAGCTCCTCTTTGCCCTCCTTTTTGTGTCTCCACACTCAATTCAGGAGAATTTCCCATAAGTCTTTGTCCAGTTTCCAACTGTCATTCCTGTCTCATACAACTGTAGAGCTCTCAACATTTCCATTTTCCCTAACGATTCTTTTGTCCTACTCCCCATCATTACAGTATTATAGTATTCCATAGCACAATTTTTTTTAGCAATTATTCAAGTGTTAGACATTCACTTTGGTCCCATCTATTGCTACCAAAAAATTACCACTAAGAATATTTTGGTATATGTGGTCTCTCAGTCTTTGACTTGTTTGTGGCATATCCTTAGAAGCATGATTAATAGCTCAAAGGACTCAAATTGTTCAGTTTATTTTTTCATGGTGATCTTAATAATGCCCATAATATTTGGACCAATTCATATCAAGCAATGTGCCTTTTCACAGACTATTTTCAATTGTATTACTCATCTTTTCTTTAACCTTGACCAATGTGAGGGATATGAGAGAAAAGCTCAGCACTGTGCTAATTTATATTTGTATATATTATAATTAATATTGTAATTATTTTAATTATTATAGATTACTATTATTACACATTAAATATGGTTATTGATGTTTTCTATTCTTCTTGTGAGAACTTTGGTCATTTACTGTGACTATCTTTTGGAAAAATAGTTCTTAGTGTCATACATAGATATATCACAGCATATACTACATATACCTGGAGGGGATGTGGCAAAATAGGGACACTAATTCATTGCTGGTGGAGTTGTGAATTGATCCAACCATTCTGGAGGGCAATTTGGAACTATGCCCAAAGGGTGCTAAAAGACTGTCTGCCTTTTGTCCCAGCCAAAGCACTGCTGGGTTTCTACCCCAAAGAGATAATAAGGAAAAATATATGTACAAGAATATTCATAGCTATGCTCTTTGTGGTGGCCAAAAATTGGAAAATGAGGGGATGCTCTTCAATTGGGGAATAGCTGAACAAATTGTGGACATGTTGGTGATAGAATACTATTGTGCTCCAAGGGATAATAAAGTAGAGGAATTCCATGGAGACTGCCACAACCTCCAGCAATTGATGCAGAGTGAGAGGAGCAGAACCAGGAAAACATTGTAAACAGAGACTGATACACTGTGGTACAATCGAATGTAATGGACTACTCTATTAGTGGTAATACAATGTCCCTGAACAACCCAGAGGGATCTATGAGAAAGAAAACTATCCACATTCAGAGGAAAACCTGTGGGAGTAAAAACTCTGAAGAAAAACAATTTCTTGACTACACGGATTGAGGGGATATGATTGGGGATGTAGACTCTAAATGAACATCCTAGTGCAAATATCAACAACATGGAAATAGTTTCTGATCAAGGACACATGCAATACCCAGTGGAATTGTGTTTTGGCTATGGGAGTGGTCGGGGAAGTGGAGGGAGGAATAGAAAATGATTTTTGTAACCAAGGAATGTTTGAAATTGACCAAATAAAAAAATAATGTCAAAAATTAAAAATAAAATAAATAAACTGGGAAAAAATAAAATAAAATAAAAAAAACAAAGTACTGGCCACTAGTCTTATTCATTATTTCAATAGTTCATTTACTTTCAATTTTATTAATTTCTCCTTTAATTTTTTAAGATTTCAAATATATTTTTTTATCAGGGGATTTTTAATTTGTTTTTTTTTCTAATTTTTTAAGTTGCAAGCCCAATTGATTGATCTCTGCCCTCTCTATTTGCTTGATAAGGCACTCAGTGATATAAATATTTCCCTGAGTACTGCTTTGACTGTATCTCATAGGTTTCTATAGTATTGCAATTGTATGATTTATCTTCATTATCATTCTCTTTAATGAAGTCTATTTCTATGATTTCTTCTTTGACCCACATGTTTTGAAGAATTAGATAATTTAGTTTATAATTAATTTTAAATTTGCCTTTCCATGGATCCTTGTTAATTATAAGTTTTCTTCATTGTGATCTGATAAAGTAGCATCTATTTTTTCTGCTTTTCTGCATTTGTTTGCAATATTTATATGCTCTAGTACATGGTTGATCTTTCTATATGTACCATGTACTCCTGAGAAGAATGCATATTCCTTTTGATCTCTATTCAGTTTTCTCCATTTATCTATTAACTCTAATTTGTCTAGCATTTCATTTACATATCTTACTTCTTTCTTATTTACTTTTTGGTTTAATTTATCTAGTTCTGAAAAGTGAAGTTTAAGATACCCCACTAGTTTGGTATGACTATCTATTTCCTCCTTTACCTCCTTCAATTTTTCATTTAGAAATCTAGATGCTAGACCATTTGGTGCATAAATGTTTAGAAATGATATTGCTTCATTGTTAATAGTACCTTTTAGCAAAATGTAATTTCCTTCCTTATCTCTTTTAATCAGATCAAGTTCTACTTTGGCTTTGTGTGGTATCATGATTGCTATTCCTGCTTTTTGTTTTCCTTTAGAAGATGCATAATATATTCTGCTCCAGCCTTTTCCTTTAATCTGTATATTTCACCTTTCTATAAACAACATATAGTAGGATTCTAGTTTTTAATCCACTATGCTATCCCCTTGCATTTAATGGGTAAATTCATCTCATTCGCATTAAGCATCATGATTGCTAATTGTGTATCACCCTCCTTTGTATTACCATATGTTCCCCTTTTGATCCTGCTCTATTCCCTTTCACTCTATTCCTCCTCATCTGGATTTTACTTTTTGTCATCCCCCTCACCTAGTTCCTGCTCCCTTAAATTACCTCCCCTTGTCCTGTTCTCCTTCTAATTCTCTATACAGTAAGAGAGATTGCTTTGCCCCACTGAGTATACTCATTTTCTCCTTTCTGAGCCAGTTACAAAAAGAGTAAAGTTTAAGCATTGCCTGTCACCACCCTTATCCTTCCCTATTTGTATTGATTTTTCTCACCTCTTTATGTCATATAATTTATCCCATTCATTCTCTCCCTTCCCTTTTCTCTCAGTGCAACCCTCTCTTTAAGCACTTTATTGCTTTTTACTTGTCATTCATATGTATACATATCATATGCATACATATCATTTCATATCATCACAATTACATATACATCATATCATCATATATCATAGTACACATCATATTATCATAGTCAGATTACTTTTCCACCCTCTTTCTGAGTAAATTCCTTCTATCTTCTCTATTACTGAGAGTAATTTTTGAGAATTATAGAAATCCTCTTTCCATGTAGGCATATAGACATTTTTATCTTAATAAGTACTTTAAGTTTTCTCTTTCTCATTTATCTTTCTGGGCTTCTATTGTGTCTCATATTTGGCCTTGAAATTTTTTGTTTAGTTCTGGCTTATTTCTCAGGAATTCTTGGAAATCTTCTATCTTATTGAATGATCATTTTCCTGCTGAAAGAGTATACTCAGTTTTGCTGGATAGATGATTCTGGGTTGTAAATGCAAAACTTTCACCTTTCTGAATATCACATTCCATGCCTTCCAATTCCTTAATGTAGAAGTAGCTAGGTCCTGAGTAAACCTCATGGAGCTCCATTGAATACTTTCTTTCTGGTTGCTTGAAGTATTTTTTCCTTGGCTTGGTGACTCTTGAATTTGGCTATTACATTCCTGGAAGATGTCAATTGATGATTTCTTTCTGGAGGAAATCTGTGAATTCTTTCAATTTCAATTTTATTTTCTTGTTCAAGGATCTCTGGGCAGTTATCTCTGACAATTTCTTGTAATACGATATTCAAGGTTTTTTCTTGATCATGGCTTTCAAGTAGACCAATAATTCTCAGATTGTCTCTCCTAGAACTATTTTCTATGACTATTGTTTTTTAATAAGATATTTAATATTTTCCTCTCTTTTTTCATTCCTTTGATTCTGCTTTATTGTTTCTTGATTTCTCATGAAATCATTGATTTCTAGATGATCATTTCTGATTTTTAAGACCTGATTTTCCTCTGTTAGTTTTTGTTTCTCCTTTTTCAATTGGTCCATTTCTTCTTGTATCACTTTTACTTTTCTTCTGTAATACATGTTCCACAGTAGGATATTTAATCAGAGAAAGACTGGAGCATTGACATCAGGAAATAGGTTAGAGGGAAAGTTAGGATTCTCACTCCTTTCCCCCACCCCACTTCCTGTCTCCCTCTTTCTCTCAGTTGGTCCTAAAGGCTCTTCTCAATGTGGTGAGTTCTTAGAAATTTCAAAAGTCTACTCTCACACTATGACTCTTTCGGAAAGGTGTTTATTCTTTTGAAGAGAAGTCAGGGATGGTGGAAAAAGGGGAAGAGGGAATTTATGGTCTCCCAAATCTTCTATGAAATTCAATACAAAGAATAAAGTTGATTTGTCTCTGAGGGGACATTGTTGATAAATTGAAAAGGATCTTCAGAGCTATACTCCAATCTTTTCAATGTTAAGTGTAGAAAGGAAACTAGAAATAAGTTCTGAACTTTCTGCCACTGTGTTGGAACAAGCAACAGTGGGAATATCAAGAGAGAAGAAATTGTCAAGACTGATGGTTGGTGGGGGAAGGGGCAACTGAGAGTGGCAGTTGGGTCTTGTGACTAGCACTTCCTTCCTGCCAGGATTTACTTCTTTCCTGGTGTTGGAGGTGGGAGGAGTGTTGGCTTCCCAGTCTGGATTCAAAGTGCCTCTTCTCGGTTCAGCCCGAAGACCCAGACCCAATCAGCTTTGAAAGTTAGAACTTTCCTTGGTTGTTTGCTGTCTACTGCTAAGTTTCTGAATTTGATAAAGCTAACACAGATATAAAGTAGACAGGTGTGGGAGAAACCCTCCAACAACCTGTAAGGCCAGGCCTCAGCTCCAAGGTGAGGAAGGTTCCAACCTCATTTAGGGACATCCCTTGCCCCTCTTTCCTAATACTTCTCCAACCCAAACTGGTTATTAAACTTTATCTTATTTGAATTCTCAGTCAGATAAGTGGACTATCTTTTCTGGAGCATAGAGGGAGCTGAATATCAGTTCATTCATTGAACAACAAACAGTCCTTATCAGACCCCTTCTGCTTCTTCTCAGCCAGGAGTATCTCTCTCCTTTGCTTCACCAGCAGCAATATTCCCTCTCTCCCTTAAACTCCTCCATACTCTGCTACATACACTTATTATCCCCTGTTCTTCATATCCTCCCAATCTCTTCCTCAATAAACATTACATAAGTCACTAGCCAGGAATCCAGAGCAGTTGTCTGCTAGCTCCTCTAAAGTTCAAGAAAGAAGAAGTGACCAGTTTCAGATGCTGGCTTTCTTAACTGTCTCCCTGACCAGATTCTTCTTTGGAACCTTCCTTCCTCCTCTCCTTGATTGACAGTTCCTTCAAGCTTCCATTTCCTTGCATTTGCTTGCCAATCTCACTGATAATGTAATCACTTTTCCTCTACCTCTAATAATTGGGTTTTGAGGTCTTTTTTGAGGTCTTCCAAAATCTTTGTCCAATCCATATTATTCTTTTGGACTTTGGGTGTGTTTCCTTTGCTTTTGCTGTTTCTGTGTCTGCACCTTGCTTTTTTTGTCTCCATAAAAATTCTTTAGAGTTCAGTGCTTTTTTTGATTGTTTGCTCATTTTCCCTATCTAATTATAGGTAGGCTCTATTTTTCTGAGGAGTTGGGGTACCCTCTTAAACTTCAGTTCTTCCTTGAAGTTATTTTTGGCTTATTTTCTGGATTGTTACTAGTTTACCAGATGGTCTGAGGGCTGAGAGCTCTTTGTGCTGATTCAATTGACCCTTGAGATATTGCTAACTCAAAGACTTTCCTCAGGCTTGGGTATAAGCTTTTGTTCTCAGTCTGAACTTTATTAGTTGATGATCAGATTCCAGCCTCAGGCTTAGGCTCCTGGTTTTGGTCTCAAGGCACACCCTTGATTGCCCTGTCCCAGAACTCCACTCTTAGTTTTGGGCAAAAAGATTCTGGGGAGGCCCCCCCAAGAAATGTGTCATCACACAAAATTGTGGATTATGTCCTTATCCTAAATCCAGACTGGGATTCCTGGCTTCATTTTGGGTCAATGTGGATTAGCTTGTTTGGTCCAGACTGACCTGGGCTTGGTCTCTGGACTTCTCCACAGGTTTGCAATTTCAAGGGGTATTATTTGGCTTGGACCTCTTTTTGCCTGATAGGATCTCAGGGTCTGACTTACCTTAGGCTTAAGTCCAGAACCTATGAAAGCAGATGTGTGGGGTAGTGCAGGTGTGATTTGCTCCTGGTTTGCTCTTCACTTGCTGCTATACCCCCTGCTAGCTCTGCTCCCCTCTCACCTTGGTTCCCTAGATGATCTCTGCCTGCCTTTTGGGGTTTTCTTTTTTTGAAGATTGTTTCCCCCTGCCTCTGTTTATTCTTTCACTCCTGTACTCATTTTGTGGTGATATTTTACTCTTGATAAGAAAGGATTTTCATAATGAAACAGCCAGCTGCTGCCCTAGTTACTCCTCCATCTTGGCTCCCCAGGAAGTACCCCAGATGCTTTTTAGAGGACTTCTCTCCATACTCCAAGTTTGTTCTTAATGTTTTACCATGGCTACACTGGGGTTCCATTACATACTGGCACTATATTCCTCATTTCCTATTTGTTTCTTTTAAATTCAAACTACTACTGCAACAAAATTCTGCAGGTAGCTGGTCAAGCTGTAGAAGATCCAGTAAGTTAATTCACAATAATGAATGGCTAGTAATAGACCCTTTTAAAGTATATTGTATCTTTTATAAAAGGAATTTGTTGTTTTGGACCTTCTCCAAATAAGGGAATATCAGCTAATACCAATCTTTTACTTGTTGGACATGTGATTATAAGATTAAGTGACAAGCAATCAAATTTTTGGCAGGACTTGTTCACAATTGTTTCCTATTAAACATTAATTAAGTACCTACATAACCTTTTTCCATACACATTCAATTTTATTCCATGCTTTGTAATGGAATAGGCTTTCTTGAGGTAAGCCAATTAGTTAAGAGAATGGATTTTTCTTGGTTGTGTTAAAATAGGAAATAAGACTTGGGACATGAGTGATTGACAGGGCATGGGATTAAAATTTTCCCTGCAAACCAGGAGAACATTGTACACAGAGACTGACACATTGTGGTACAAGAGAACGTAATGGACTTCTCCAGTAATGGCTTTACAATGTCCCTGAACAACCTGCAGTGATCTACGAGAAAAAAAAAAAAACTATCCTCAAACAGAGGACAAACTGAGGGAGTAAAAACACCGAGGAAAAGCAACTGCTTGACTACAGAGGTTGAGGGGACATGATCGAGGAGAGACGCTAAATGAGCGCCCTAATGCAAATACCAACAACAAGGAAATGGGTTCAGAGCAAGGACACATGTGATACCCAGACAAATCGCGCCTCAGCTAGGGAAGGAAAATAATCCTGTTCCTCATTCCTCACAGCACTATCATATACCATGTTTTTTTCAGCGATTTCCCAATTGAGGGATATCCCTTTAGTGGAAAGCATATCTTAACTATGAATACTCCTATCAATAGTAACCCAAAGTGTCAACTTCCTCAGAGCTGCCTTTCATTTTAAGTGGGAAAACTTATTAATTTGAAGGAAATAATTAGAATAATGGAATTTCAAAAAATGTGTCTCATACAAATGAAATTTGGGAGTTTTCTGTTTGTCTTGAACAAATAACTTTGGCAATCTGCCTACTTTTCAAGCTGGTCCCCAATTTCATAGAATCCACTTTCATCAAGGGGTGGAATTCAGCAGCCATTTGATATAGAAGAGTAATAGCTCAGAAATGGTGGTAGAATTTCATTCCGAAAAATAGTACAAAACGATAGTATGTATTGAATTTTTTCTAACAGATTAATATCTCTAAAGAGGAAAAACGGCCATACTCATTATATTTTCATAGCTACAAAAAAGGAGCAAGTGCTGGTATGACAAACTATTTTTATATTTATTTTTATAACTAGATTTCTATTTCAAAGGCAAGTATAGCCATGGATAATCTTTTTTTTTAAACCCTTACCTTCCATCTTAGAATCAATACTGTGTATTGGTTCTAATGCAGAAGAGTAGTAAGGACTAGGCAATGAGAGTCAAGTGACTTGCCCAGTGTCACACAGCTGGGAAGTGTCTGAGGCCAGATTTTGAACCTAGGACCTCCCATCTCTGGGTCTGGCTCTCAATCCACTGAGACAATCAGCTGATAACAGCCATGGATAATGTTCATACAAAACAGTCCAGAATAACTCAGTGTTAAGGGACAAGTGCATGTGCCCTTCTGGCTCCACTTTCTCTCTTGTACCCACTACCTAATATTCTTAGATTGGCTGGAATAGGGACAGAGCTCTCTTAGGTTCCTGTGTTTTAGAACATAAAAAAGTATTACTTAAGTTTTCTCTACTCTTATCACCTCCAAACTGTGCTGAATTAAAAGGAAAAAAAATTCCATTTGTTCTATCTAGCAGAAAAGAATGACCCTTGCCATTGGCATAAAAGTTTGGGAATCCTTTCTTCATACTTTCATAAAAGAAGGCTTAAGCCCTCTCTAGGACTCATGATGAAAAATGCTGTCCACTTCCAGGAAAAATATTGATGGAGTCTGGATGCAGATCAGGACACACTATATTTCACTTTGGGCATGTGCAGGGGCTGCAGGCCTCATTCTAGGTTTACACTGGCCAAATGCACTGTGGACAGCCTTGCAGTGGGTTTTAAGTCATCAATGGAGGTTCTTAACCCATTTTGCTTTATATTTCTGAATTACATGTAAGTTCATTCATATTCGCAGTTATGACTAATAACTGTGTTTTATTCTATACAATTCTTTTCAATTTATTCTTTTTTTCCTGTTGTAGTGGAGGCTCTTTTACTATGGTATTTCAGGTAAGAGTAGTGCTGGAATGGTTACACTAGGAAATAAGGTTAGAAGGAGAATTGGGATTTTCACTCCTCCCCTCCTCACCCAGTTCCTGTGTCTTTCAGTTGATTTTAACAGCTCTTCAGAGAAGGTAAATTACCAGCAGTTTCTAATAGGTTAATTTTCACAATGTAATACTGTCAAAAGGGGATTTTAAAGGAAAGAAATTAGGAAAATGGGCTAGGGCAGAGGGAATTTAAGGTTTTGCTAATCTATTATGAAGTTCAATATAAGGAAATATGGTTGATTTGTCCTTAATTGTTAATAACTTGAAAAGGATCTTCAGGGCTATGTCCCAAATTTTCCAAGGTTAAATTATTGGTCAGGAGTTTAGACTAGTGGTCTGATGGCTCCTCTCTCACAGTTCAAGAGAGCAGGAATGAAGTTTCATGTGTTGGTTTTCTTAACTGTCTCTCTGACCAAATTCTTCTCTGGAATCTTTCCTTCTCTCCTTGATTGACAGACCTCCAAGCTTCCATTCCTTGCATCTTTTTGCAAATCTCTCTGTTGTGGTAATTAATTAGTTTCTCACACTGTCTACTCTTCAAAAATCCATTGTGCTTTGACCACTGCTTCTTTTGATCTATGTTCCCTCTGATCAATACCTATTTTATCTAAACTCCTTCCCTTCCTATTTCCCCTTTAGGTAAAATTAATTTCTATATTCAACTGCATGTATATATGCTTTTCCTTCCTTGAAGAAGTTCAGATGAAAGAGAGGGTTAAGTATTCCCCACTTTGTCCCATCCTACTCCTTATCCTCTCCAATGTGAAATCCCTTCCTTGAACATTTCTTATGTGTGGTAACTTTCCCTATTCTTCTTTTCATTTCCCCTTTTCCCATTCATCCTTTTTTCTTACCCTTCTCTTCTTCTTTTGAGGTCAGTCTAACATAATAGGTTCCTAAGTAGACTCCTTGTAACTGTGCTAATGATGATAATGTTCTTAGGGATTACATATATCATCTTCTTTTATAATATTATCAATAATTTCAATTCATTTTGATAAACATTTATTAAGTGATATTATGTGGAGATACTGCTTTAGGTGCTAGGGATACAAATAAGAAAAAGAAAGATAGCCCCTTCACTCAAGGAGCTTAAAATTTGCAAGGAGAAGAAAATACAAAAAAAAAAGAAGCTAGAAAGAATTGGGGAGAATAGGAGACACCAAGAGTACCCAACTTAGGGGCATCTTATTCTGTGGTGCCAAAAATAAGCAGACTTGCAGACGGAAAGTGGAATGACCTGAAAGTCTAGGTTCTTCCCTTTATACAAAAAGACTTTTGAAGGAGTTGAGCTGGGAAAAGTCACAGAATGGTAAATGGGACAGGACATAGAGAGAGGTGTTCTAGTGACAAGCAGCTCACAGGAGGGGGGGAAATGTAAGTGTGGATGGCATACTTTTCAGTTTAATCTTTATCATTAACATTTTCTCTATTATTTTCTTAAGTCTAGAAACAGTTAACAAAACAAGTCTTGATTTGTATTATTTTACTGATTTCCAAGGAATAAATGCCCATACTGAAAGTTTAACAATTGGCTTTCAGGAGCTTGGTCCATTGCTGGACACAGTATGGATCAGGCTGTACCCAGGAATAGAGTGCTGTGGTCATAGGAAAAGTGAAGTTTATGGTACAAAATTAAAGCCATTTTCTGTTCTCAAGGAATAGAATCAAACTATATAATAGGAGACAAAGATAATCATTGAAGAATTACATAGAACTCAAAGGTCAGATCTGTCCTATACCATCCAAAAAGAAATAGAGTGATTTCAGACCCTAGAGCTGTGTTCAAGGTGAGATGCAGTTAATTAAACATCATGTTATTTTGATCAGATTGAGAAATGTAAATCTGAGATTATTTAGACTGACATTAATAGTTCAATTTGTAGTTGTTTCTCAGTAGTATGTAGGATTGTAGAGTTAACATTGAAAAGGAAATGCATTTTAAAGAAGGAAAAATTGACATCTAGAATAAATAATTTACTTAAAGACATTTAGGCACAAAATTGGAATTTAAATTCAGGTCCTTTGACTTCAAACCTAATTTCTTTCCATTACTCTGCCTAGAGACAGTGCAGGCCTTGGGATGGGTGGGAAAAAGAGTAGGAAAAGGTAGGCAACAATGAATAGTTATGATAAGAATTCTAAGCACAATCCAAAAGTAAATACCAGAGGAAAAGGTAGAGATTAAATATCTGGAAAGTGAGTTTAAATGGAATTAGGCTGGGATTTTGGATGGGAAATGTCATAGCTGCCTAATAATGACTTGATTTCTATGATGTATTCTTGATCATTCTTGATCATAAATATATATTTCTGGAGAGAATGCTTGTGATTTTTGTGAATTATCAATTTCCTATCCCGCAAACCTAATCACACCTGGCTACAAACCTCCCTTTATCCCCTATTTTTCCAATTCCCCCATATCTCTTCCTCAATAAATATGACACCTGGAAAATAAAGGCTCTGAAACAAGGAAAGAAATCTGGGTAGCAGATTTGGGCATCTGCAAAAATAAAGGAATCTAATATCACAGTAAATGTGTTAAACCAAATGAATTTAAGAACTCTTCTAATTCTGAGAACTCTTTCAACTATTTGTTACATTTTTTTTTGCTCTGCCAGAGTCAAGAAATGATCTCAGCATACGGATGGGCCAAACTTCATATTTAAGGCCAAATAACTGCAAAGTCTAGAGTAATGAATTAAGTGACAAAGATAGGGAACACCTTCTCAAAACTCAAATGAGAGAAAAGTGAGCATTGATCCCTGAGTGTTTCCAGGTGAAAGTAAAAAGGTGGAAGGATAATGTTAGACTGACCAGACTAAAGGAGTGGTGAATTCACAAGAAAAATAAAATGGGATGGAATATTGAATGGTGAGTTAAGGATTAGTCTTGTATTGTAGCACTGTTTGGTATCATTCCTTATACCTTTGCAACAAAAGTTACCCTTTTGACAAAGTCCTTAAAGGCTTGTACAACTTGCTTGTTCCTGAGGGTGTAAATGAATGGGTTCATCACGGGGGCAACTGAAGTCACAAGCACTGACACCACCTTGTTCAATGCCAGTTCTTCCTTCCCGGGTGGTTTGATGTAGATGAAGATGCAGGTGCCATAAGTCATGGAGACAACAATCATATGGGAGGAACAAGTGGAGAAGGCCTTTTTCCTTTGCTGGGCAGAGGGGAATCTCAGAATAGTCCTGACAATGTAGCCGTAAGATAGAACCACTAAAATTAGGGTTATGATAAGTAATAACACAGCAAATATCACAATTATCTTTTTTATGAATGTTGTATCAGAACATGAGATTTTCAGAACTGGGGATGCATCACAGCCAAAATGGTCAATGACGTTAGAACTGCAGAATTCTAGCTGGAGGCCCAGGCTAAGTGGAGGGAGGATGAGCAACAATCCAGCTAACCAAGAACTTAGGATGAGTTGGTAACAGACTTTACTGCTCATTATGGTTGTATAATGCAGGGGTTTACAGATGGCCACATACCGGTCATAAGACATAGAGGACAAAAGGAAAAGTTCTGATGCCCCAAAGAAAGTAATAAAAAATAATTGAGTGGCACATGCATTATAGGTCACAGTATTATCTCCAGTTGACATGCTGTATAGATATCTGGGAATACAAGCAGTTGTGAATGAAACTTCTAAAAAAGAAAAATTTCGAAGGAAAAAATACATTGGGGTTTTCAGGTGGGGATCCACCAAAGTGAGGGTGATGATGGTCAGGTTCCCAGTAACACTCAACATATAGGTGAGAAACAGGAAGATAAAAAGCAGAACCTGCAGCTGTGGGTCATCTGTCAGTCCCCGCAAAATGAATAGTGTTATCCCTGAGTGGTTCTTCATTCCTGGCTTCTGACATTTGATAGACCTGTATGTAAAAAAGACAGATTGGATTTGGAATGGAGGGGAGCAAAACGAGTTTAAAATGTGATGTAGATGAAGCAAGTCACCCATATTCTCTTTTTTAACTTAGTTACACATCAAGAAATACTATGCTAATTTTAGTAACTGCTATATAACATGTTAGGAGTGATGTGTTTTAGAAATATTTTTGTCCATAAACTATGTTTATTCTGTTCTAAAATCTCTGCACTCCATTTTTTTTACCAATCTATTTAAATTCACAACCCATGCGCTAACATGAACATTTTGGGGACTTTACTCATGTATGAGTTCAATAATTTTTAATTAAGTTGGTATAGGAGGAGTTAGAAAACCCATAGTTATTAGGGAACCCCTTATCCTTCAACCTTGTTGTTTTTTTTTGATTCTTTAAATATATATATATGTATATATATATATATATATATCATAAATTATCCATTGCACAGGCCTACAACCTAGGCCCAATATTGTCTTATTGCCCCTTATCTTCAATAGTTGGTACCACAATACAACAACAAGTAGAAAGAAGAAACTGGGTCACAAAATTATCTTAACACTTCTTATCAGTTAAAAGCTACATCTAATCTCCTTATTAGGGAAACATGTACAGGGATGTCAAGACTCCACTTTCTAGTATGATTTCCTCATGACTTCTATGCAATCATATTCTATTGTTTAGGAACACTACAAGACCCAGAGCTCAGAATGTCTGAGAGAAAGGATAATTAGGGTTTATCATCCAGGGGACTCTTAAATCACATCTGGGGATCAGATGCAGAAGACTCAAAAATGGTATTATCCTCAGCTCTTTCCATACATGCATTCCTGACTACATCAAGCTTGCCTCTACAGATTCCCCTCTCCCTGAAAGAATCATAGATATTCCATGTTGGACAAGACCTCAACTGACACATAATCTAATTCAGCCAGTCAACCATTAAGCATTTGATACTTGCCTTCTTATACTAGGCACTGCTCTAAGATCTGGAAATACAAAGGAAAAGAAAAGAGCTCACAAACCCCTGGAAAAACAACCCATATCTGAAAGAAATTCAAAGCATAACATACTCAACATCAATCAGCCTCCAATGAAAGAGAGGCAACTGATTCTCAAATCAGCCAATTCTACTTTGGGATAATTCTGCATTATTAAGAAGTTTTTGTTTGTTTCTTTTTCCCCTCCTGAAATCAAGTCTAAATTTTTCTGTGAAACACAAATTTCTCCTAGTTTTGTCCTCTAGGATCAAAGAGAATGAAAGATCTGTTTGATAGGTTTTCAAATATTTAAAATAACTCTTCTGTCCTCCTCTATGCCACATCTCTATTCCTGAGTTTTCTCTTTGCAAGCATAAACCTGCTCAGTTCCTTCAGCATCTCCTAGGACATGGACTCAATCTATCTCCCTAATTGTTGACTTCTTCCAAATTGCTAATGCCCTTCTTTAATGGTATAACTTAAGCCTCAGGAATCCAGATGAAAGCTGATGAGGTAAATGGGAGATGAGATTAAAATAGGACTGCCATCTTCCTATTCTTAGGACTCAATGTAAGGGACTTCTTAATGCAGTCTCAGATTTCATCATTTTTTATTTTGGCTTTCACATCACCTTACTGATTGATATTGAGCTTGCAGAGATCCTTTACTCCCCTTGCCAAGTCTTTTTTCAGGCAATGTGCTGTCTAACGATAATTATATCATTCTGTAATTGTTGATTTTTTAGTGCAGGTATATATTTAGATATAAAATAATTTCATCTTTTTAAATTCAATGCAATATTCTAGAATGTAAATATCCTTTGCAATTTTGACTTAGTCATTGTTTGTTAGCTTTCCTCCCACCTTTGTGTAATCTGCAAATTGGATAAGCAAGTCATCTATACCTTTATCTAATTCAATGCCAAATGCTAAGTGTAATACCTGTGGAAATTCTTCAACCCCAAAAATTTACTCTGCTATGACCTATTCTTGATAAAGTTATATATTAGTTATCATTAGAGCAGTGGATAGAACTCTGGAATTGGAGTCAGGATGATGTGATCTCAAACTCTGCCTCAGACACCATGTAGCTGTGAGAGCATGAGCAAATCATTTCACTTCTGTAAGCTCTAATTTCCTCATATGTAAAATGTATATAATGAGAGTAGCCACCTCACAGAGTTGTGAGGACTAAATGGGATAATTGTATATCTTAAAGCAATGTCTAAATGAAAACTTTTAATGAATGATAAACTATTTTATAGTTTTCCCAAAAAACGAAATCAAACACTGTCCCATATGTTATAAAAGTATTTTCTCTTCTGTTTTTTGGAAAATGGAAATATCATTTCCCTTGGATCATCCCTTTCAATTCTCCTTTTATTTTTCTGTCCAGTATGTAGACGTCTCTTCAACTGCAACCTCTTCCTCTTTCTTCCACTCCTTCCTGGGCCTTCTTGTCTTCTTCAACACTCTTCTGTGGTTTCTTCAGTACCCATGAGTTTAGGTGTCAACACTAAGCAGATGACTATATAACCAAGTCTAATCTCTCCCCAGAAATCCTGTCTCCAATTTTTAACTTTTAATTTTAATATGTCTTTACTTGGATATCTTATTCAATTTCAAAACTCTGTATTTCCAATAAAGAAATAATTTCACACTTAACCCATTCCTTTTTCATATTGCCCCATTTCATTTGGTTCTACCAAGTTCAATCTTTGGAGTCACTCATGACATTTCCCTCTTCCTCAACCCACATATCCAATTAATGACAAAATCTTGCCAGCCTCCACCATAGTTTAAACTCTCAGGTGCTGCTTAATTTGTCTCCTTGTTGCTTGTGCCTTCCTTTTCAAATCCATGCACCACAGAGTCATCAAATGGATATACCTCGATCATGGAACTTACTGGGCTCCATCTGATAATATATTTTTGAATATTCAGAAATTTTCATTGGTTCCTTATTACTTCTAGGGGAAATGTGAAACCTTCTAATGGACTTACAAGACCTTCATAATCTAATTTCCAACTTAACTACATTTGTAGCCTTTCTCCCTATTGTATAGAATTCATGCATTTTTTGTTCTAGTCAAACTGCTCTGATATTTGTTCCTTATGTAAACATTGTTACTCAATTCATATTGTCCATCATACTAGGTAAGGAGTATGAAGTCACTGAAAGCAAGGACTGTTTAATTTTATTTTTTCTATATTCATGTCCTCAAAAAAATGTGGCACATAATTGGTACTAAATAAATATTTGTGTAATTAAATTGTATCCAGTCCAGCTCACAGAGTATTGAAACAGTTCTGTAGGGCCCTTTGCAATGTCCAAATACCCCGATAATCTTTGAACTCAGTCTTACCAAAGAGCAAAGACTTCCACCAACCTGACCAATTCCTCTTTCCACATGCCCAAACTCTTTAGAGGTTTGTAAAAAAGGTTGAAAACATTCTAGAAAAATCATACATAATGTCATCAGAAAACTATGTCAGTCACATTTCCTCCACTTTACTCTGTCCTGGAGGCATCATGGTATAGTAGAATGAGCAATTCCTCTGAACTCAGAGGACATGGCTTCATATCCTGCTTCTGATACTTACTACCTACAAGTCAAGTCATTTGACTCCATTTCTTTTCTGTAAAACTGATTAGACTATAAGACCTCTGAAGTCCCAGGCAGCTCTAGACTATGATCTTTTGAACAACAAAGCTCTTTCCATCCACTACTTTCCATCCACATGATCTGCCTACAACTACTTGACTCAGACATACACTCAGTGCCAAACTAATATATAAATTAACACCATCCATAATAAGTCATCATGCATAAGCCATGATGTGGATGACACAAACAAGATATAATCATTCAAGGATTTGGTTATCATCCCTACTCCATCTTAATAGGGAAGTAGTAGAGGAAGTAGAGAGAGGCTGGCAAATAGGAGAAGGCAGTCTAACTAACTGTTCCCTTCTTCCCCAGAAAGCTTGGAGTCCATGTCAGCTTCTCACACACCTTCAATGCTGTGTCTATAATATTCCAGCTCCACCAAATCACCTTTTACTTCTCATCTATTTATCACATTCATGTTGACTGGAAGCTCTTTGTTCTATACCATTCTTGATTTCATTTTCACTTTTACTGCTTTTATACATTCTATGTATCCCCTAGTTTATTTCTTGCAGAAATCTTCCCTAGAAGAGGAGAACAAATCTGTCCCAAATTGAACAATGAAGCTGCCATAAGAAAAAGGAATAGAGAAGATGCAGGTTGTCTTTGGGACATCAGTCTCTTTATAGAGACCTCTTTCCACTTCAACTCTATCCAATACTTCTTACTCTTATTGGACTCCAAAGCAGGACATACTTTTCTTTTGAATCTTACCATTTGAGTTTTTCTTCCTACAGGGATCTGGCCTCAAGTAGCAGTCAGAAAGATGAAGATTAATTAACAATCATTTATTAAATGTTTACCAGATGCTAGACAGTTCTAATTAATAGATTCATAAAAAATAAGTAGATGAGGGCAATCAATTCCAAGAATCTCTCTAGATGTAGAAGTGATCAGTGATGGTGATTCAGTGTAAAGGTTTGATGCCATTCTTTGATGCCACCTCTGCTAAATCTTTCTGCATGATATTAAGGAAGGAACTTAGCACACAGTTGTAATTCTATAATCACTAATTACTTATTTTCAATAGATACTCAAATGTTTCCCATATGCAGTTAATTTCTCTCCATACTGCAAGGGAATAAGCTTCCTTAGGAGACTCCAATTAGTTTTCGTTTTTATTTAGTTATTGCATAATAGTTCCCCTAAAGATTCCTGAATGGCATTCTGTGAAACTGGAGATTTGAGGCTCCTGTCTTGCAACTAAGGTGATTTGTATCAGCACTTGCTGTGTGACCAGTCAACAAAATATAGCTGTATCCACTCCTAGGCCTGAGACACAATAAAAGATGATTCAAATTAAGAGACAATGATTATAGGAGAGGAGATCTATGTGCTCTAAGACAGAATATACAAGACTTTCTTTTGTTTTCCAAAGGTCAAAATAGCATTTTAATGATGCTAATACAGAAGAAGCAAGTGAAGAAAGAAGATGGATGCATCTAATAAAAAAATTAAAGAAATCATTCCCAGCTTTGAAAGAAGAAAAGGAAGATCTCAACTCTAAAATATCATCAATAATATTTAGACTTTTTTTGAAAGAGGCAGGACTAGCCTTGGTGATGCTTTATGGTACAAGTACATTCTATTCTCACAGCTCCATGAAGGGAAAAGGATTCTTCTCATACTTACATTTATGGAAATGCTTCATTTCTTGATGGTTAGCTTGGCTTTAGGTGCCCTTGGTGAGCATCAGAATGTGATGTCCTGGAGGATAGGGACTATGATTTTGCCTTTCTTTGTATCTTCAGTTCTTAGTTTAGTGACTGAAACAAACTAAGAACTTAATAAATGCGTGTTTTTGATGGAGTGTGACTCAATGCTAAGCAGTATGTTAGTGGGGAAACATGAGTGGACTTCCACACAAGCTTATGCCTTCATAAAGGCTAGGAGTAGCTTCTCCTATATTTACATATTCTAGAACACTTCAGTTTCCTGTCCTATACATTTCTCCCTCTAGGCACTAATTCTAAAATTTATCTAAATGGTTATTGAATCAGAAATCTTTTTCAAGGTAGAAGATATTTATGTTGACCCAATAGAATTGAAGAGAAGACAGGACTTTTATAAAGAGAAGGATATGTGAGATTCTGTCCCTGTTTTTTAAATAGAAGGGTGGTCCCACCTGAGTAATAGGCAAGATTCTCTCCAATTGTAGGTTAACAACAAGTGATGTTTGTTTTATCTGTTGATTCTACAGTAGGTCTATGGGGATCAAATGAGGGCACAAAGGGCCCCTGGAGGCCTGAGTTCAGGAATCACTAATGAATCTTCTAAATGATCAACTCTGACAACTTAACTTATTCTATTTATAGTCTTCATGAGGCAAACTAATTTTGTTTTTTTCTGAAATGAACCCATTCTGACCTTCATATATTATCTTCCTAATATTTTCTCATAACTTATTTACTAGCATTTTACTTAATTTTATTAAATTTTTATTAATCATGTTGGCTTAAAAATGCTCTTTCTTTCATTATCTTTCCTTCATTTGGATATCGAAATCATATTTGAATATCAGGAAGATGTTGGAAGGATGCTTTATTTTCCAATTATTGAAATCAGATTAGGAATCATTGAAATCAAAGGTTCTTGAGTAATTGATAGAATTGTTAATTCATCTGTTCCTGGAATTTTTTTTTCTTTGAGAGTTCATTTATGGCTGGTTTAAATTCTTTTAAAAAATTAATTCTTCTTTTTTAAACCTTACCCTCAATTCTAAATAATACTGTATATTGCTTCCAAGGCAGAAGAGTGGTATAGGCTATGCAATGGAGGTTAAGTAATTTGCCCAGTCACATTGCTAGGAAGAGTCTGAGGCCATGTTTGAACCCAAGACCTCCCATTTCTAGACCTGATTCTCAATTCACTGAGCAAACTAGATGCTCCCAATTCTTGTTTTTTTTTAATTAAATTGCATAAATAATCTCTCTTTCAGTATTTTGTGATTTGCTGAATTTTCACTCATTTCCTCCAAATGCTTGTGTTATTTTTTTGTTTGTTTAAGTAGACAAAAAAGTGTAACATTCAATTGTAATTAACTCATCTTTTTCAACTCTGATATGAACAATTTGATTTCCTTCTCTTTTCTAATCAGAGTTGTTTTTTCCTATTTTATTACTTTCATCAAAAATCTAACTTCTAAATTTACTAATATGTCTACATTTCTTTTTGCTTTCAACTTTTAACCTCTTCTTTAATTTTCAGATTTTGTACTGTGTTGCTCATTTGGAAAGATTAATTAATCTTAGTTAATTTTTTTAGCTCTGTGACCATTTATTCTTCCTTTTCTTTATAATTTATGAAAGTATTTAGAAATATCAATTTCCCCCTAAGAACTGCCTTAGCTTCTTCCTATAAATTTTCCATGTTGTTCCATTATTGTCATTTTCCTTAATAAAATTTTCCAGTGTTTTGATAATCTTTTCTTTGACCATTGGGCTATGTTTTTATGTTTCTAAATCCATTTTAATTATTTCTTCAACAAATTTTATTGAGCCTTGTGATCAGGAAATGATGTCCATTATTTATTTATTTTATCTGTTTTCCTGAGATCTTTGTTCTCCTATATATAGCTAATTTTTTTATTTAAATGTTTTGTACAGCTAAAAGGAATATAAATTATTTTCTATTCCCTTTCAGTAATCACCAGAGCCATTATTTCTAATTTCTAAACTCAGGTTTTTAATTTTTTTCTTATTTCTTTTTTAAATGAATTTGTCTATGTTTAAAATGGATATATTAAGATCCCAAACTTTAGTGGTTTTAATATGTCTTTCTTCAATTCAAATTAATTTTTCTTTAAGTACTTAGATGCAATATTATTTGGTGTATACATATATATGTTATGTATGCAGATTATATGTGTGTATAGCACTAATTTTAGATACTTTTAAGCATAATATAATTTCCCCTTTTTTACTTCATGTTATCATGACTATATTTATTTTAACTATATCTTAAATTATGACTGTTAATAGTACTTTTTCAAGATTAGCTAAATCATAATAAATTTTATTCTCATTCCATATTTTAAGTATGTGAATTTTTGTGTTTATTCCAGGATATATATTGTTGAATTCCATTTTCTAATCCATTCATTTTATGGATGAATTCATTCCATTCATGTTCACATTTATGATTAATTGTGATCCCTTCCATTCAACCTTTCCTCTTGCACTCTTTCATCTTTTTCTTTCCACATCTCCCCTATCCTTTATGCACAATGAGATAAATGAGAGTATCTACCTGATAATTGGAATCTTTTTTTTAATCCAGCAATTTTCTCTGTTTCAAGCTCTTCTCTTCCCCCTGAATTGAATCCTGATCCAAATATTGGTTCTTAATTCCTTTCCTATTGATCTCTATTTTAGGTTCCTTTCTTAAACACTCCATTACCTATCCTACCATTAAATCACCATTTCCCTCTTCCTTATCCCTTTCTCAATTTATATCCCTTTTGAATTTAATTTCTTTCTAAAACAAATGTTTGGTGAAGTAGAGGTATGGTTTTGGGTGAGTGTGCTTAATTATTTTCTGATAGACCATGGGAGCAAAGTCCCCCCTTTCCCAATCCCTGCCAAGACCAATAGCTCCCACCCCTACACCAGCACCTATCCAAATCAGGAGACAAAGCCCCAGTAAAACCTGGCAGGACACCAAAATTCTGTCTGTATCTTAGCCCTTACTGCATGACTGACCATCAGTCTTGGAACCAAAAGTCTCCACCCCCAAAGCCAACCCCCTCAGGGTCATCCAATGAACTTCATCCAAATAACTTTACAGAACCAATAGAGACAATAGAGATTATCTCATCCCAGACAACCACCCAATAAGTGATTGCCCCCTTCTCCACTCTGGTAGAGACTTCTACTCACCCACTGGTCTCAGATTTCCCCCTCACTCTCCCTTCCTTTCCTCCACTGCCTCTTCTACTGCTTTCACTCTCCCATTCCCCTTTGCCCCCTCTTTTCCTCTAAATAAGTCTTTTCTGCATTTCTTAACTCTTGCTTCATTACTCTCAGGTTGGACCCCCTGTCAACCAGGTCTCACATTTTCAATATTCCTTCATACATTTTGGATGAAAATGATATTCTGGAATGATAGTTTCCCCATTTTTTACTACACTATTATATACTCCATGTCTTCTATACATCTATTATATAATAATGACTTCTGCCTCCTTTCTCTTTTTCTCTAGCATAGTTTCCTCTTGCTCCCATTTTTGTCTTCTTCCAAGACCATCAAAACAGAACAAAATAACCAATTTGTGCCTAAATCATTTACCTTTTTCTAGAAATATTAAATACATTAAATTTATGAGAAAATATTTGTTTATTATCAACTTCTTAACATATAAACAATTCATCCACATATATTCCTTTTCGAATGAGTAAATGTGTATGCTTTTCTTTGGGGTAGTTCAGTGGCCCAGTCTATAGACCACTGGACCTGAAGTCAGGGAGACATCGTCATGACTTCAAATCAATTATTTTATTATACTTATTAGATTATTATACTTATTAGATGTAACATCCTGGGCAAGTCATTTAGCTCTGTTTTCCCCAAGTCCTAATGGGTGAAATGAGCTGGAGAAGAAAATGGCAAACCATTCCAGCATTTTTGCAAAGAATTCCCCAAATAGGGTCAAGAAGTGTCAGACACAAGTGAAAAGACTGAACAAAATAACTTTCTTTGCTACTATTCACTCTAGAATTTCCTTTACTAAATGTCTACCGAGGGCTATACTTTTCATCAGGATTACTTAGAAATACTAACTAGAAATTCTCTATCTATCTTCTGTCAGAAATAAAAACTGATATCAATGTTGATGGAATTATTTAGACTACGATATAGATGAGAAAGAGTAAAGCTTTTCCTAATGAATGTTTCCAGAGGCAAGTCAAAATTTTCCTTGATAATTTAAAAATGGTTAGTTTTAAATTTAAAAATGATGACTAACAAGAGGGATAATAAAAGTACCAGAATTCTGGATGGTGAATTAAGAGTCATTCATGTTTTCATTTACTACTTGGGACTACTCAAGAGCTCTTTACATCTTTGAGAGATATGTGATTTTTTTTTTACTAAGTCTTTAAAGGCTTGTATCTCTTGTTTATTTCTAAGTGTATAAATAAAAGTGTTCATAACAGGGGCAACTGAGGTCATAAGTGCAGACACTATGTTGTTCAAAGCAAAATGTTCCTCCCCAGAGGACTTGATATAGATGAAGATGCAGGTACCATAGGTCACGGAGACAACAATCATATGAGAACAAGTGGAAAAGACCTTTTTTCTTTGCTGGGCAGAGGGGAATCTCAGAATAGTGTGGATAATGTTTTCATAAGATAGAACCACTAACCCTAAGGTGATAATGAGCAATATGACAGAAAAGACTACCATCATTTTGTCTAAAGAACTTGTATCAGAGCATGAAGGAAAAAATACATGGGAGTTTTGAGGTGGGGATCCACCAGGGTGAGAATGATGATAGTCAAGTTCCCAGATATATTCAAAATGTAGGTAAAACATAAAGACCAAAAGGAATACTTGCAGCTGTGGATCATCTGTCAATGCCCGAAGAACGAATATTGTTATCCTGGATTGGTTTTGCATTCCAGACTTCTGCATAAAAAAGAAAGAGATTGCACACTGTTGATAGAGCTGTGAAATAATATAAGCATTCTGGAGAGAAATTTTGAACCATGCCCAAATAAAACTGACTAATAAGTTTACATCTCAATGAAATCAAAGAAAGGGGAAAAGTTCTTACACAAAAATATTTATAGCAACTCTTTATTTGTTAATTCATTTGGGAAATGAAGATATTTCAATTAATTGGGAAATGGCTAACAAGCTGTGGCATATGATTTTTATGGAATACTACATTGCCATAAAGAAATCGCAAACAGCATGATTTCAGAAAAATCTGGAAAGACTTATAAGGAGTGATGCAAAGTGAAGCAAGCAGAACCAGAAGTATGTACACAGTAACAACAACATTGTATAACAATCAATTGTTAATAACTTTGTAATTATCAACAATACAAGAATCCACAACAAAACCAAAAGATTTACAATGAAAAATGCTGTCTACCACCAGAGAAGGAACTGATGGAGTAAGATTGCAGATCAAAGCAATCCATTTTTCACTATATTTCTTTCATGAACTTTTTACTTGAATGTTTGATTTGTGTCTTCTTTTACATGATGAATATACAAATATTTGGGGCTATCAAGACCAGTTTGCTCAAACAGCTGCCAGACTTGCCTGTGGGCATCAGTGAGAGGCTCATGAAGATCCATTTGCCTCTCAGCAAAGACCGATATGACACAATCATCAGCGCATATGCCCCAACACTGACCAGCACAGAGGAGACCATTGAGCAGTTCTACTTTGACCTGAGTGCTGTCCTGCACTCAGTGCCCACAAATGACAAGCTGATACTACTGGGAGATTTCAACGCCCAGGACCATGAAAGATGGAAAGGAGTGCTCAGCAAACAAGGCGTGGGCAAAATGAACAAGAACGGCCTACTGCTACTCAGCAAATGCTCAGAGTTCGAACTCACCATCACGAACACTGTGTTCAGAATGGCGAACAAATATAAAACAACATGGATGCACCCATGATCAAAACAGTAGCATCTCATTGACTACATCATTGTACGCCGGCGAGACATCCAGGATGTAAAGATCATCAGAGTAATGAGAGGAGCTGAATGCTGGACAGACCACTGATTGGTTAGAGTGACTCTTCAAATGTGCATTGCGCCTCGCCATCCAAAATGTGCCCAGACAGTTCATGCATTTTACAACGTGAGTTGTCTTAGAGATCCATCTTATTTGCAAACACTCCACTCCTGCCTGGATGACAAGCTGTCTGGCAAGGGACCACTCACTGGAAGCTCAACCGAGAAATGGAACCAGTTCAGAGATGCAGTGAAGGAAACATCAAAGGCAGTCCTAGGCCCCATACAACGCAACCACCAGGACTGGTTTGACGAGAACAACACTGCTATTGAAGACCTATTGAGCAAAAAGAACAAAGCCTTTATAGAGTGGCAAAATAACCCAAACTCTGCTCCTAAAAAGGACAGATTCAAGTCTCTCCAAGCCACAGCACAGCTTGAGATAAGGAAGATGCAAGACCGATGGTGGGAAAAAAGGCAGAAGAAATCCAGCGGTTTGCTGATATGAAAAACTACAAACAATTTTTCAGTGCCCTGAAGACTGTCTATGGGTCATTAAAACCCACCACCACTCCCTTGCTATCCTCTGATGGTGACACTCTCATAAAAGATAAAAAAGGCATCAGCAACAGGTGGAAAGAACACTTCAGTCAGCTTCTCAACCGACCCTCTTCAATCGACCAAACCAGATCCCTCAAAACCACTGCATTAAACAACTTGACGTCCCTCCTTCAATAGAGGAAGTCCAAAAAGCCATTAAACAAATGGGTGCAGGCAAGGCACCCAGTAAAGACGGGATCCCAACCAAGGTGTACAAGGGCTTAAATGGAAAGGCAGTCTAGGCATTACACATAGTGCTGACCAGCATATGGGAAGAGGAAGACATGCCCCCAGAACTCAGAGATGCCTCCATCGAGAGGCATCTCGCTACTCTCCACTGCCGGAAAGATCCTTGCCCGTGTTATACTCAACAGACTCCTGTCATCTGTTTCAGAGCAGAACCTGCCTGAATCACAATGTGGCTTCCCACCAGATTGCAGCACCATCGACATGGTCTTCATGGTGAGGCAAATGCAGGAAAAATGCCTTGAGCAGAACCTGAGTCTCTACATTGTCTTCATAGACCTGACAAAAGCATTCGACACAGTGAACAGGGACGCATTGTGGGTGATCCTCAGCAAGCTCGGTTGCCCAGCAAAATTTATCAGACTGATCCAGCTCTTTCATGTCGACATGACAGGGGAAGTCCTATCTGGTGGAGAGACTTCCCATCACTTCAACATCTCCATTGGCATGAATCAAGGCTGTGTCCCCGCTCCAGTACTATTTAACCTATTTTTCACCCAAGTATTATGACATGCTGTGATGGATCTAGACCTGGGCGTCTACATCAAATACCATCAGGATGGCTCACTATTCGACCTTCATTGCCAGACTACAAAAACAAAGACAACAGAGAGACTCATCCTGGAAGCTCTCTTTGCAGATGACTGGGCTCTTATGGCCCACCAAGAAAATCATCTCCAAACCATTGTGGAAAGGTTCTCCACTACAACAAAACTGTTTGGCCTGACTATCAGCCTCAGCAAAACAGAGGTGCTGTTCCAACCTGCACCAGGGAGGCCAACTAACCAGCAGTGCATTACAATCGATGGCACGCAGCTTTCTAACGTCAACACTTTCAAGTACCTGGGCAGCACCATCTCCAACAACGGGTCCCTAGACCATGAGATTAATGGCAGGATCCAAAAGGCCAGCCAGGCACTCGGGCGGCTGAGCTCCAAAGTCCTCCAATACAGCGGTGTAAGCACTGCGACGAAGCTCAAAATGTATAACGCAGTGGTCCTCAGCTCACTCCTGTATGGTTGTGAGACATGGACACTGTACCGGAAGCACATGAAACAGTTGGAGCAATTCCACCAACACTCCCTCCGGTCAATCATGAGGATCCGATGGCAGGACCGAATCACCAACCAGGAAGTCCTCGACAGAGCCAACTCCACCAGCATTGAAGTCCTGGTCCTCAAAGCCCAGCTACGATGGTCTGGACACGTCATCCGCATGGACCCACAGCAAATACCTAGACAGGTATTCTATGATGAACTGTCAGCTGGACTCAGGAAACAAGGCCGACCAAAGAAAAGATACAAGGATCAGCTAAAGTCAAACTTGAAGTGGGCTGGCATTATACCAAAGCAACTAGTACTTGCTGCCTCTGACAGAAGCAGTTGGTGAACCCACATTAACCATGCCGCCACTATCTTTGAAGATGAACGACGTCAATGTCTTGCCGCTGCGCATGAACACCGACACCAGGCCATAACATGTAGAAACACCGAAGAAAACCCCAACAGCTTGATTACATGGGTTGAGGGGGATATGATTGAGGATATAGACCCTAAATGAACATCCTAGTGCATATATCAACAACATGGAAATAGTGTCTGATCAAGGTCATATGTAATCCCCAGTAGAATTGCACGTTGGCTATGGGAAGGACAGGGGAAGGGGAGGAAGGAATAGAATATGATTTTTGTAACCAAGGAATAATGTTTGGAATTGACCAAATTAAAAAAAATATTTTGTTTAGAAAAAAATAAGGCTTTATACTTTCTTCATGACTTGATTGTAAAAATTAAGATTCAAATAAAACAATTTTCAAAAATGTAATTATATAATACTGTAGTGGAATTTGTAATGACTGGAATAATTGCAGGGTTATTCATTATTTTGGCAGCTTGATGGCATAATGCATAGTTCACCATGCCTTGACTCAAGAAGATTCATTTTCCTGACTTCAAATATAGCCTCATACATTTACTAGCTTTGTGAACTTGGTCAAATCACTCAGCCCTATTTGCTTTGGCATCCTCATCAGTAATATTAGCTGGAGAAGAAAATGGTAAAATGTGAATATCTTTTCCAAGGAAACTCTAAATGTAGTCTCAAATAGACACAACTGAAAGAATTACAAAAACACCAAGAAATTAATTGTGCAGCCTGGTTTTGATCATAACAATGTAAAAATATAAATAAAAATAATAAAATATAATAGTAATGTTTACTATATTACAATATATAAAAATAAATTAAAGTAAATTAAAAAGTAATGTAAATCAATACTAGCAAAGTCAATTTATTAAAAATTTGTCATCTTGATAATAGGCACTAGTACTTTATCACAAATGTTATTGAAGAGTCCTCTAACTTTTCTCGATTACATGTAATATATAATTTTCATTTAAAATAGATATTATTGACTAAAATTGTAAATAAATTTAACTTCATTTTTATGACTTACAATGTGGTAAAAAGAAACAGGTTTCAGATTTTATCAAAATTCTTCATCATCTATCACAATTATTTTTCTTAAATCCATATTACTAACAAAATATTCTAGTTATGGTCTCCTTATAGTGAATCAGTTTTATATTCATTTCTTCAATCCACTCTGGATATATTTCCATATATTTCCAAACTGACTTGAGTATTTTATTTGGGATATCCCCTAATGACCAAAAATCAAATTTAGACTAGGTCACAACCCTAAATTATCCTTACAATATCATCTATTATCTTAGTAACATTTTGTTGTGACCTATTTGATAGTATTTTATTTATAAACGTTCATGATGATTTTATTAATAATTTTGATTTTAGGGGCCTTTGAGCCAAGTTGATGTAGTAGGAGCAGAGAACTCAAAAACCATCATGAGAATCTCCTTTAATCAATCTTAAAATAACACCAGAAAACTAATGCAGGAATGAAAAAAAAAAACAACGAGACAGAAGCAACTTTCAAGAAGAGAAAAACCTAAAAAGTAGACAGAGAACATCTGGGGCACTGGGGTAAGAGGGGAGCACAGCCAGCAAGGAGTGAGGAGCAAGTCAAGAGCAATCCCTACCATCCCATCCCATATCTACTGTGCCAGTTTCTGAACCTGAGCCCAAGGCAACATCTAGACCCTGAGAACCTACCTGGAAAGATATAGGTCCAAGCCAAAGCACACCTTTTGAGGTTCCAAGCAAATGTGCAGTGGGGTCCAGGAATTCCAGTCCAGGACAGTCAATGCTGAAGCAGCCTGATCTGTGTGGGACAAGAGAGAGACTAGGAGTCCCATCCAGGGCCTATGGCAAGGACATAGATCCCAGTTTATGGTAATTGGTGGACCCAAAGCTCTGTCCCCTGATACTCTTGTCAAAGTCTCCAGAGAAAGGCAGTTTTCTGTGAGCATGACTTGATCAAGCCTAGTGTGAGACCAAAAGCTTCATCCAAGCCTAAGGTGAGAATTTCATCCATTGGCAAACTCAATGGTTAATTGAATCAGCATAAGGAGGTGGCTCTCAGAGCTCCCAACCCTCAGGACATCATATCATCTTGGTAGATCTGAAACTGACAGAAAACCAGAAAAAAAGCTAAGGATAGCATCAAGGAAGGACTGAAGCTTAAGGGGGTACCCTAAACTCTCAGAGAACAGAGGCTGGGAAAATAAGCAAACCTCAAAAGGAACACCTAGCCATGGAGAATTTTTATGGAGACAAAGTAAAAGGCACAGACACAGAAGGGAGCAATGAAAAATATGAATTGGAAACAAATTCTGGAAGAGCTCAAAGAGGATTTCAAAAAGCAACTAAGAGAGGCAAAGGAAAAATAGGGAAGAGAAATGAAAGCAATGCAAGAAGAAATGGGCCAAATGAAAACAGAGGCTCAAAAGCTGATGGAGGAAAATAATTTCTTAAAATTAGGATTGTGCAAGTAGAAGCTAATGATTTCATGAAATATTAAAAATCAATAAAACAAAATCAAAGGAATAAAAAATATGAAAACATGAAATATCTCATTGAAAAAACAACTGATATGGAAAATAGATCTACGAGAGACAATTTTAAGAATTATTGGACTACCTGAAATCCATGACTAAAAAAAATAAAAAAGCTTGTACATCATAATACAAAAAATTATGGAAGAAAACTACTCAGGTATTTTTTTTTCTAAACCCTTGCCTTCTGTAACCCTTACCTTCTTTTTAAAGGGAAACAAAGAAAAGGAGGAAGAAAATAATGATGCCATGAAGGAAATGAAGAAAGAAATGAGATGTGTAAAAGAGAAGATAGCTAAATTAGAAAGTGGGCATGATAATGAACCAATGACACTTGCCCCTCTCCAGAAATCTAATTATCAATCCATTACCTGCCACTTCTGTGGGAAGAAGGGCCACAATACAGTACAATGTAGAGCTTTTCTCAAGACTATAGGAAGGAATACGCAGTTTAATAAGAGCTACAGAAGTGATAATTATAGAAATAAATATAATTATGACAATGAAAACCACAACTTTAGGAATAATGACTGTAGGAGTAGATATTGGGAAAATGATAACTCAAATGAAATAACTCCACAACAATATATAAAAAATGGTGCTCATCCAAAAAACACTCGAGGTGCTAATGCCCCTCAGGTGAGTGCCCTTCAGGGAGGCACTTTTCAGGGTGGTGACCAAGGAACTTCCCAAACACAATGAAGTTGTCTGGGGGAGTGAGGGGGATCGGGCACAGGAATCAGAGGCTACAACCTTTGACTTTCTGGACCCTGATGTCCTACTACCCATTGTTCCTATCCACTACCCCCCCATACTAATGAACCCAAAAAATGTTACTTTAAAGGTGGGTAACACCTATTATGATTGTCTATTAGACACTGGAGCTTCCTGGTCTGTATTAAAGAAAACACCTGACTTACAATGTTATTCTGTTGGCTCAGATAATGTAATGGGAGTATCAAGAATACCCCAAAGAGTTAAAAGACTTCCCCCTAGAATGTTGTCTGTAGGACCCCTAGAAGTACAACATTCCTTCCTTTTAATGCCTGACTCCCCTTTAAATTTGCTTGGGAGGGACCATCTATGCAAACACAGAGCCACAATAACTTGCTCCTCAGATGGTTCCTTATCATTGGAAGTACCAGAGGAATCTTTAAATTTAATCCCGGTAATTCTCTCAGAGTGTTAGGAGGAAAAAAAGCATTCCACCTTTGCAATACCTGAAGATATACTGGAGTCTCTTTAGGCCACATCTTCTTCTGATGTAGGCTTACTTAAGTCGGCTGTTCCTGTGCAGATAAAAACTAAATCTAGCCCACCTCATTCCATTCCTCAGTATCCCCTCTCAAAAGAAGCAATTGAGGGAATTACCCGAGTAATTAAATCATTAATTGTATCGGGAGTAATAATCCCTTGTAAATCTAAATACAACACCCCCATCCTGCCCATTAAAGAACCAAAAAGAAGGCCTGATGGCAAACACCTCTATAGATTCTTGCAGAATTTGAGGGCTGTGAACAATCATGTTATAAAGAGACATTCTGTAGTTTCCAACATACATATGATCATTTCTTCTATTCCTAGCACAGCTACATACTTTACAGTAGTAGACTTGTGCTTAGCCGTCTTTTCCATACCCATACATGAGAACTCCAGGTATATCTTTGTTTTCACCTGGCAGGGCTGTAATACTCCTGGAGTCATTTGCCACAAGGTTTCATAGACAGCTCAAGCTTATTTGCGCAAATTTTGAGCCAAAAAACAGATAATATAAAATTTAAAAACATCAAATTAATCAAGTACATAGATGATCTTCCCTTGGCTTCAACAAATGCGGAAACATATGAGGAAGATAGCAAACACCTTCTTTTGGAATTGCACAAAAGAGGGCATAAGATCTCAAAGGATAAGGTTCAGTGGTGCCTCCATAAAGTAGAATATTTGGGGTTCATCCTGACTGCAGGTGCCTGCTTTTTTCTCCCAAATGAATTGAGAATATTCAAAATTTAAGCACTCCTACATCTAAGAAACAATTGAGAGCAACTTTTGGAGCAACAGGGTTTTGTAGACAATGGATTCCTTGCTATGGGGAAATTACTAAACCCCTTATAGCACTAACAAGGGATTCAGTCCCTGAACCCCTCAAATTAGAACCAGAACACCTGGTTTCAGATCTATCAGATCTAAAAAAGGCTATCCTGTCTGCCCCCACTCTAGGCATCCCAGATTACAACAAGCCATTTACTTTGTATGTACATGAGTGATGAGGGGTAGCTTCAGGTATTTTAACTCAGACTTTGGGACCTTCTCAGTGCCCAATTGCTTATTATTCTTCCCAACTGGACCCAGTAGCATCAAGAGCACCACCATGTCTTAAAGGAGTAGCTGCTACAGCCTTACTAGTGACAAAAAATGTTGATCTAGTATTGGGATGCCCATTAACAATTATGTTCCCACATGTGGTAGAAGCATTGTGGCTAAGACATAGAACACAGGCATTTTCTGATCAGCGAATTACAAGGTATGAAATAACCTTGTTAAACAATGAAAACATTACCTTGAAGGGCTGTTCAACTCTTAACCCTGCCACCTTGCTTCCAGATTTACCAACTTCAGGAGAATCATTATACAGTTGTGAAACACAAGTGTCCAGGGCAGAAAAGCCTCAAGATGATCTCTTGGACACTCCCTTAAACAACTCAGATCTGGTCTTATTTACTAATGATTCTTCTTTTATGAGGGATGGCATACACTACACTAGAGCTGATGTAGTCATAGAATTTGCCACTGAGTGGTCAGCTTCACTGCCCTCTAATATTAGCTCTCAAGGGGCAGAACACATAGCTCTGAAACATGCCTGTATAATTGCCAAGGGTAAAAAGGCAACAATTTATATGGATTCTAGATATGCTTTTGGCATTTGTCACTCAGTCGGGATGCTATGACTCCAGAGAGGATTTTTAACCTCAGCTGGAAAATCCATAGCTAATGCAGAAATTATTAATGAAGTTCTTTCTGCTCTCAAACTGCCTGAAGCCCTAGTTGTAGTTCATTGCTCTGCCCATACAGGTGGCTCTGACCCTGTCTCTAGGGGAAATGACCAAGAAGATGCAGCTGCAAAGCTAGCAGCCATAGAAGGACCTGGATTAATTTTAACATTAACCACCACTGATGATTTAAATTTATCACTTTCCTATAATGAAAAGGAAGTGGAAAAATGGAAACAAAAATTTAAAGCAAAACATTAATGGAGTGTGGGTATCGTCTGAAGGGAAACCCCTGCTCCCTAGAAGTTTCTATCACCGAATTTGCCAATCTGTTCATAAAAATTTTAGCTTTGGTACCCAGGGCATTGTGGACTCTGTTAAGAGAGTATGGATAGCCCCTGGTATAACTACCATAGCCTCTAAAGTGTGTTCAGCCTGCTCTACCTGCCAGGCATATAACCAACACACTTTTCATGGCAAAGCTTTCGGTTGGCATCCTCTGGCTTACACACATTTTGAGCACCTACAGATAGATTTCATAACAATGCCAAAGACTGGACATTATAAATTTTGTCTAGTCATAGTAGGTAAACTGACCAGATGGCCAGAAGAATTTCCTTCAACCCGAGCCACAGCGGCTTTTGTTGCTAAGGTGCTTTTAAAAGAAATTATTCTTCATTTTGGCCTGCCAGCACGTATTGATTCAGATAGAGGAAGTCATTTTACTGATTTTGTCTTAAACCAAATATATTCATGCTTGGGGATAACTCCCAAATTCCATGTTCCATATCATCCCCAGAGCTCAGGCCAAGTTGAAAAGATGAATAAAGAACTTAAAACTTTGATTGGCAAATTATGCACTGAGAACCATTTAAAATGGCCTGAAATTCTCCCTCTGGCCCTATTTTATCTTAGAAGCATGCTTAGAGGAGACTTACATATCTCACCATTTGAGATGCTTTTTGGACATCCACCTATACAGGTTAAGCCTTTCTCCCCAGCATACACATCACTATTAGGGGGAGATACTACTATTGCTACCTATATACAGGAATTATAGCACAAACTGTGAATTTCATGAATCTGGAGCTGCAGTACAAGCCAGACCACTAGACTTTTCACTTTATGACCTGAACCCAGGACACAAGGTGTATATTAAGAATTTTCAGTGTATTGGAGCAACTCAGCCTTTCTGGGAGGGACCATTCCAAATATTGATAACTACTTCAACATCTACAAAGGTTGGAGAGAAGGACTCTTGGATTCATTGCTCACATGTAAAGAGAGCATCTTCTGTTGAGACTGATTGACTGTATCCTCTAACATGCATTGAAGATAATAATTCATTGACAAGTGGATGCTTTTTTTCAAAAACACATTGAATTCCTGATTTTTTTCTTCTCTTTCCCTTATTTTTTTATTATTGCTTTTCTTTTGAATATTTGAATTCCCCACCTTCCTCATTTCTTGTACAAAAGGTATATATAATTAATTTTTTTCTCTTTCTCTGCAGTAATATAAGTTTAAATATACATACTTACTATATTATTAAAACATACCCAAACAGCTTTAGACTGTAGGAACCTGCCATTTATTGATAAAATGTTATGGGACTATGATTAATGTTTGTGTCTGATTCCAGGAAATGGGATAAAAACAAGGAGTACAGACTTAACCTGAATAGTGCCTAAAGAGCACACAGGAAATACTAATGTGGACTCGAGGTTGCAATGCTTGACATACATTAAGTCCTAGGACTTCCTTGTATCTACACTCTTTATGAAGTACTCATACAAGTACCAAAATTTGACTATCATGCTGGCTCCCTATATCCCTGAGAATGAAAAAAGTCAAACCTGGGAATGACACTTCTCTATCAAAATAGAATTCTAGTTCCTTTCCTTCTTATAATATGGAAACTTCCTGTAGTCTTGGCTGCAAGTGGGTAAGTGAAATATTACTGCATTCTGTCCTACAGACTTGAGGGATAGAAATTACTTTAAATTGGTCTTCTACAAGAGCCTATTATGAATTTATTTTTGCTTACTCAACCTTTTATATGCATAGATTTTGGTATTTTGATTCTGATTTTGAATTTTTTTCTTCCCTTTCTCCCAAAAGTTTAACTTTTTTCCATATTTTCCCTTTATATATATTTCTTGTTTTGTTTTTATTGTTTTTGAATTCTATACACCCCCATAACACAACAATGCATCCTGAGCTGGACTGGATTTTTTAACACCCACTTCAGGGGAGATTGTATTTTAATAAAAATCCAAGATTTTGAAATTTTTTTTTTGTTTGAGAAAGATCTTCAAAGAAGAAGTTTGCTAACTCCTAAATCCAGAGAATGAACTGTTGCAGAAAGATGCCAGAAAACCTACATCACATCAAGGTCAAGAATGAATCTTGGGGTGTGGTTGCTTGATCTGAAGGTTGATTGAATTTATTTTGAATGTACACGCTTCTGCCAAAGGGGACTTCCCCCTAATTGGCTTTTGTCAATGTGCCCAGCAAAACATTGGTTTTGCTCTCTCTCTCTCTCTCTTCTCTCTCTCTCTCTCTCTCTCTCTCTCTCTCTCTCTCTCTCTCTCTCTCTCTCTCTCTCTCTCTCTCTCTCTCTCTCTCTCTCTCTCCTATTTTTTCCTTATTTCTAACTATTGTAATTTCATAGCTTGTATGTTTCCAAGACCCATCAGAGAGACTAGTCTTCCTCAGGCCTCAGGGGGATATTGTGAATTTCAAAACTACTCCACTCTACGCAGGGTAACAAGATTAGGAATGGCTGCAGCAAAACTCAATATTTAATTATTTGAGAATATGGCCTTCAACAGACAAGTGCAAAAAGGACAGACCTCGGGCAGTCCTAGGTCAAGCTAGAGCCACCATTAGCTCATGTGAGATGCAGGAAGTGAGGTAGAGAACAGCCTCAGGAGTTCTTGGGACTTCCTGTGAGGAGGGCTAGAGTCAGTCAAGGCTGGTGCTTGGAGTTGGAGGAGCCCATGGACTGTTTTTCTCTAGATTGGCCACTTGAGTGATAAGGACTGATCTCTTTCCTTGCCTTGGCTATCCAGGGCCTTAAAGTCCACTTTGGCTCAGCCTGAGCCAGAGTGGGTATTTAAAATCTCTTTCCTTCTCTCCCTTTTCCTTCTCTCTCTCTCTCTCTCTCTCTCTCTCTCTCTCTCTCTCTCTCTCTCTCTCTCTCTCTCGCTCTCTCTCTCTCCCCCCCCTCTAATACTTTCTTCCTCCTGTTTGTAATTAAAACACCATAAAAAAAAAGTTGGCAGCTGTTTGAGTTGAGTGTTTCATTTAGGAATTTCATAAGTGAATTCCTTGGCGACCTTAAATTAATACATGTCAGTGTTTTAATGTGATTTCAATATCACAGCATGCATTTCTCATACATTTATTTTTTAGTCAGATAGATTTTGTTCTTTACAATGACTTATGCTAGATTGTATTTTATTATAACTTTTCTATTTTCTATTTTTATATAGTATATTAATATTTTTACATAAAATTCTTTTGTATATTAGCTTAACATAATAGATTTTTGACAATTTTTGCAAAAGTTTAGTAGTTGCATTTTGAATTTTTAGATTTTATTCCATTCTTTTATACTTTGCAATTTGTATTTGTTTTGGAAGTTTTCTTGCTTTATTTGCTTTTACAAATATTTGTATTTTGCTTTAAGCTTTGCAATAGTTACTGTAAATCCATTTCCTTTCTTTTCCCTGGTTTAATTCATTAGAGTAAAGTAGTTTAGAACAAGGCAAGTAAGTGTAGGCAGTTTGTTATTTTGAGAAAGAATTTAGATAGGGGGGAGCAGCTGGGTGGCTCAGTGGATTGAGAGTCAGGCCTAGAGATGGGAGGTCCTAGGTTCACATCTGGCCTCAGACACTTCCCAGCTGTGTGACCCTGGGCAAGTCACTTAACCCCCATTGCCTAGCCCTTACCACATTTCTGCCTTGGAGCCAATACACACTATTGACTCCAAGATGGAAGGTAAGGGTTTAAAAAAAAAAGAATTTAGATAGGAATACCATAAGAGAAATTTAAATTAGTGGTGAACAAACATCAAAACATTTTGTTTCAAAATAATTTTGGGTTGTTCAAGAGGGTGGAATGTTTGAAGGGAAAAGAAAATTGAGTTGCAAGCAAGCAAAATCAAAAATAGTTTGCAAACAAGAGGTTTGATGGACTATATTGCATGCCAAGTAACCATACAAGACTAGGTTCTGGAATGTGAGGGAATTAGTAAAAAGAACACTGAGAGGTGCAAGGGGCTTTTGGTTTCCTGTTTCTTGGAAAGCCTGAAGTTCCAACTTCCTCTTACTTGCGATCTCTAACAAGTCAAGGAGGAGGTTTAAATCCTATCCGCTCTAAGCCAAACCATCATCTTTGGTATCCTGAGAAAAGACAACAATCCTACCCTGTCATTGACTCATGTTCCAACCACTTAAGAGACTTTTCCCAGCTGCTCTGAGTTCTGTGTCCAGCCAGTCATTGAAGGAAGACCAGACAGTCTACAGCCATCGTGGGCCTAACTGGTCCCTTAGATAAAGGGGTCAACCTACCTGAACTAATGAACTATATATCTTATCAAACTCTATATGGGAGGATTTTTAGTCAGGTAGTAAGATAGCTGGGGAAATCTTGGACAGCCCTTGTAGGGATTTAAGGAGTTTTCAAGACCCAAAGATATTCCTTTGTAGGAACCGTAGAAAGAAGTGGGAGTTAGCTAGTATTATAGATTTAGGGCAACCCATCCCTTATCCTACTTACTGTTGTTAAAATAAACCCTGTATTTGTTTTGTAAACCTGGTCTAAAAGTCAGATAAGTACACTGACCCAAAGAAGAGCCTTGTTGGCCTCTCCTTGCTGTGGGGTATCAAGAAACCAACAGCCTTGATATCTTACTTATACTAAACAATCATTAAGACTAGCAACATAATTTCACTACACAAATAAAAGTAGATTCAACAATTGGAAAAACATTAATTGCTCATGGGTAGGAAGAGCTATTAAAATAAAAATGACACTACTACCTAAATTAATTTATCTACTCAGTGCTATATCTATCAAACTGCCAAAAACTATTGTAGAGAATTAGAAAAAAAATAACCAATTCATCCAGAGAAACAAAAGACAAAGAATACCAAGGGAACTTTAGTGAAAAAAAAATAAGAAGAATGTTGGCATTGCAATACTAGAACTTAAACTGTGCTATAAAGCAGTGGTCATCAAAAAAATATCTGTTACTGGCTAAGAGATAAAAGGGTGAATCAATGAAATAGACTAGGGGTAAATAACCTCAGTAATCTTGTGTTCAAAAAACCTAACAGTCCTAGCTTTTGTTATAAGAACCTGCTCTTTCACAAAAACTGCTAGGAAAATTGAAAAACAGTATTAGATTTAGATCAAAATCTCACACCTTTTGCCAAGATAAGTTCAAAATGGGAATATGATTTAAACATAAAGAGTGATATTATAAGTAAATTACGTGAACATGGAATAGTATACCTGTCAGTTCTCTGGGGAAGGAAAGAATTTAAGACTAAGCAAGAAATAGAGAATATTACATGATATAAAATGAAGAATTTTTATTATATTACATTTTTTAAGTTTTTGTACAAACAAAATCAATATGACCAAAATTAGAAGGGAAGCAAAAAACTGGGGAAATTTTTTTATTACAAAATTCTCAGACAAAGGTCTAATTTCACAAATATACAAAGAACTAAGTCAAATTTATAAGAAATCAAATTATTTCCCAACTGACAAATGGTCAAGGGATTATGAATAGACAGTTTTCAAATGAAGAAATCAAAGCTATCAATAATCATATGCAAAAATACTCTAAATCTACTTGACTAGATGAATGAAAATGAAAACAACTCTTAGGTACTACCTTACACCTAGAAGACTGGCCAATTTTCTCTAGTTTCTTATTTTAACTATGTGAATACTTATTTTCATATATGTTCATTCACTTTTTCCTCATATACTTTTTACTCTCTTTCTTCCCACATCTCCCCTCTCAAAATATATTAGAATATGAGCCATTTTGAAATTGATAAATTATGAGAAGATATGAACAGAAAGTTTTCAGATGAATAAATTAAAGCTATATATAATGATATAAAATTTTTTAATATTTAAAAATTTAAAACATTTAAAGTTTTAAATCATTACTAGTTAGAGAAGAGCAAATCAAAATATCTCTGAGATGTTATTCCATGCCTATTGTATTGATTAAAATGATAAAAGAGCAAAATG